>NC_140920.1:3862811-4061488 GCF_045865225.1 Trachurus japonicus | reverse complement strand
GATAGATAGATATTATAATGTCACAGCATTGACTAATTTAAAAGACAATAAAATGGAAGAAGATTCATGTAAACACAGCACATCATACAACAAATATAACAGGTAGAATATGATAAGACTGGTAATATAGTAGTTCAGTTGTGTGCTCTGGTAAATGTTCTTTTCTTTAATTCCCTTAGATTAAAATGCCAAAGAAAAGCAAAGCGAAGAATGAGAAGAGACGGAGCAGCGATGACGAGCAGCCTCCTCCTCCTCCTCCCAAACAGAGCCGGACTGAGGCCACCGAGGCCAGCGAGCCCAGCGACGCTCCGGGCGCTCCGAGCTTCAGCAGCCCACACAGCCTCTTCCAGAGCCTGATCCATCCCATGGGCACGGAGCGGTTCTTCAGCGACTACTGGGAGAAGAAACCTCTGCACCTTCAGAGGTCAGAAGAGCCCGGCACGGCGTCCTACTACCGCTCTCTGTTCCAGCTGTCGGACCTGCAGGGCCTGTGCTCCGAGGGTCTGAGCTACTACAGGGACGTCAACGTCGTCCGCTGCGTCAACGGCAAGAAGAAAAATCTCAACAAGGACGGGCCGGTGAAGAGCAGCGTCCTCAATAAGCTGTTCAGCCAGAATAAGGCCACCATCCAGTTCCACCAGCCACAGAGGTTCAAGGTGAGAGAGAGGGTATTTCTGCTTTGCACACTGCAAAAACACCAAATCTTTCCAAGAATATTTGTCTTATTTCTTGTCAAAATGTCTAATTTCTACTCAATACGAATCTCTTTCCACTTAAAATAAGACCCATCACCTAAAATTTACTTGTTTTTAGATCATTTTCACTTGTTTCAAACAAATTTTCACTTGAAATAAGTAGAAAAATCTGCCAGTGAAAGCAAGTTTTTTGTGCTTGTAATAAGGAAGAAAAACTTGCTCCACTGTCAGATTTTTCTACTTATTTCAAGTAACAATATGTGTGAAAGAAGTAAAAAAGTGTCTAAAAACAAGCTACTTTTAATATGATGAGTCTTATTTTAAGTATAATGAGATTGTTTTGACTAGAAATAAGACAAATGTTCTTGGTAAGAGTTTGAGTTTTTGCAGTGCACCTAATTGTTTGTATAGTAACACAACAGTTTCAATTTGGATGACAGTGCTCGGGTCCTTTGGCCCATTTTTTCAGTAGCAAAGAACCGAACTGCTGCAAAGCCGTACTACTACTTACCCACCCACCAAATACACGCACTAGAAACAGAAGTACACTGCAAAAACTCAAAATATTACCAAGAATATTTGTCTTATTTCTAGTCAAAATGTCATTTCTAGTCAAAACAAATCTCATTATACTTAAAATAAGACTCATCACTTTAAAAAGGAGCTTGTTTTTACACACTTTTTTTTACTTCTTTCAAGCATATTTTCACTTGGAATAAGTAGAAAAATCTGATAGTGGAACTAGTTTTTCTTTCTTATTACAACAAGCACAAACATGTTGCTATCACTGGCAGATTTTTCTACTTATTTCAAGTGAAAATGTGTTTGAAACAAATGAAAATGATCTAAAAACAAGTTCATTTTTAGGTGATGAGTCTTATTTTAAGTGAAAAGAGTTTAGTTTTGACTAGAAATGAGACATTTTGACAAGAAATATGACAAATATTCTTGGAAATATTTTGAGTTTTTGCAGTGTAGACATACAGACTCATCCTGGACTTGGATTCATCAAGAGGAAACAATCTCAGCTCCATATAAATGCGAATGAACCAGTGAAAAGAGTTTCATGGGTCATATTATTTACTTTGGCTCTTTAGTGCAAGCATCATTTTTCAAAACCCTCAAGAGAAACAGTAAAATAATTGTTCTTTTCTGACAACAAACTACTCAAGAAATTAGAAAACAGTTCTGCAAAAACTCAAAATCTTACCAAGAATATTTGTCTTATTTCTATTCAAAACAATCTCATTATACTTAAAATAAGACTCATCACATAAAAAGTAGTTTGTTTTTAGACACTTTTTACTTCTTTCAATCATATTTTCACTTGAAATAAGTAGAAAAATCTGACAGTGGAGCAAGTTTTTCTTTCTTATTACAAGCACAAAAAACTTGCTTTCACTGGCAGATTTTTCTACTTATTTCAAGTGAAATTTTGTTTGAAACAAGTGAAAATGATCTAAAAACAAGTTCATTTTTAGGTGATGAGTCTTATTTTAACTCATTGAGTGCCAACCACGTAATTTCTCGTTTTTCGTTCCCATGCGTTGAGTGCCAAAAACGAGATTTTACGTTTTTTGCTTTTTTTTTAAATTATGAAAATAGACACTTTAATACACATTATATGTAAATTTGGGGACTCTACGACGAGGAGAACTGAAATAGATGACGATCAAAGTCTCATGACAGCTCATGATCTGGAAGTTTTCATCATAACTCAGCTTTTTCAAATGGAGTTCTGCATGTGGATACAGCAGCTGCTCAGCTCTCACCCGCGAGGCTGCAGCAGCTGGGAGCTGAAACAGGAAGCTCTCAGCCAACAGTCCCGACCGGTCTTCATCTGGAGCAACACCGTGTCCTCCCCAAAGTCCTCCCGCGGTAAAATCTGATGGTCTCTGGGCCAAAGCAGACAGACCCTCACGTTCCGCGGCGAGAGGCTGTGACACGGCACGGTGCGTCTGTGTTATTGCTGTTTAGTGGCGCCCCCCCCGCCCCCAATGGTGATTTGTGAATAGAACAACATTTGTTGAATATGTTTATCTTACACGAGCCCTTTGATCCAGAAATGCGAGTGTCTGAAGAGCGACAGGCACAAACAGAGCACCTTTCATAAAAGACGCTGTATCTCCTTTTCTAGAAAAAAAGGAGGGATTTTGGTGAAACCAGCCATGTTTAGCTTGACTTTTCTCAGGAACAGAGGCACGTAGAAACAACGGTTTGTGGCCATTTGAAGCATAAAGTTTCACTTTTCAAATGAGCTACAGTATGTGTTGGTGGCAATAATATAGAATACACTATGGCTCTACATAAAAAGTCAAAAATGGTCTAAATTGCCGGTACACTTGACTAAAACTTTGGAAAGGAGCGCGGCACTAAATGAGTTAAGTGGAAAGAGTTTAGTTTTGACTAGAAATGAGACATTTTGACAAGAAATAAGACAAGTATTCTTGGAAATATTTTGAGTTTTTGCAGTATATGATGTTTTTTCCTGTATGTTGTTGTCAGGATGAGTTGTGGAGGATCCAGGAGAAGCTGGAGTGTTACTTTGGAGGCTTGGTGGGATCTAACGTCTACATCACACCACAGGAGTCCCAGGGCCTTCCAGCTCACTACGACGACGTCGAGGTACACGAGTCTGTGACTGCTTACACACTTAGAGTTGTATAAATCTGTTCTCTCTAATTCTCTAACGACTTTGCCTGCAGGTTTTTATTCTGCAGCTTGAAGGACAGAAGCGGTGGCTTCTCTACAACCCCACGGTGCCGCTGGCGACAGAGTACAGTGTGGAATCAGAGGAGAGGATCGGCAGCCCAACCCACGATATTATACTTAAGGTACGGCTGCACATCCAATCCATCCGTCCATCCATGTTGTACAGATGTAAACATGTGTGACCACTAAGAGACCAATCAATATAACCATATAATCTAATCATATCATTGTGGCTCTAACATCACAGAGTATATGTCAAATCACATGATAATTTCCAAACTGGCTGTAATTCCCTGTCTACCTTAAAACATCCACACAACTAATATTTAAAGGATAATTGCCGTTTTTTACAATCTGGACCTTATTTCTAGCATAAAATACGATCATTTACTCACCCAGATAACTTTGTTGTCATTTGGTTAGCTAACCCCGGACTCAGAGGAGGAAAAGCACTAGCGTATCATAACAAAATATTGGTGAAATGAAGGAGTTTCTCTGCAGATAATGTGTTATTTAGAGGCTGCATTCTGCTGCCCTGTAGACTCCATTATACGGATACGCGGCTCTCGGCTGCAGCTAATTTCATTGGAACGACTTGTAATGACACCAAAGTTATCTGGGTGACTAAATGACAGTATTTTATGCTAGAAATAAGGTCCAGATTGTAAAAAACGGTAATTATCCTTTAATTAATTAATAGAAAAAATAATAGAAAAAAAAAAAATGATAGAAACCGGCACTCAGGTCTGAAATTGTATACAAAATTTATTGGGCAAAGAATATGGCTGGACGCATTTCGTCTCTCAATGATTTTTTTCATACATTTTCAGAAGTGAGTGCCAGTTTCTATGATTTTTTTTGTTCCTTTACAACCGAGTCATCCTGTCTCTCTCTCCACAGGCTGGAGATCTCCTGTACTTTCCCAGAGGAACCATCCATCAAGCCAGCACTCCAGCAGGAGTGGACCACTCCACCCACTTGACTCTCAGCACCTACCAGCGGATGTAAGAGAGCTCCTCTTCTCCACAGCGCTCGCTCATAATAACAGGAGGCAGGAGGAGTGAGCGTGCTAACAAAAAAATAACTTTTTTTTTTTAAAAGCACCGATAGAAAAAGGCTGTAGTGGAAGCATGTTTCATAATTCAAATGTTATCACCTATAAAAACAGTGTAAAAACATCTGAGTCCTTGCCTGACGCTTAACTGTCACCTCAGGTCATGGGGAGATCTGCTGTTAGACGTCTTCCCAAGCTTCCTGAATGACAGCAGCAGGTCTGAAGTCAGCCAGAGAGAGGGCATGCCAAGAGGACTCCTACTGGTAAAAAAAAAACTGTTGGACTACAGACTCATAATTCAGAACTAAAATTGGCTTATGCTTTCACTCTGTAATAGATTTTTTTTTGTATTTTAAAGAGGAACTATGCAAGATTTTTGCTACATTTTTACCTTAATTAAACATCTTCGGAGTAAGTGTGGTGGTTAGATAAATGACTCGTAACGTAGCGTGAGTATCTCTTGGCCTAAAACCAACCTTGTAAGATCAGAGCCTCCCAACCATCTCCTTGGTTATGACAGATAAGACTACACAAATATACACATCATCATAACGCGTAAATGATAAATAACGTTATCCACCGTTTGCAAAACAGTGGAAAAGCGACCGAACTTGCATAGTTCCCCTTTAAGGTGCCATATTGTATAAAGTGAGATTATTATCATGTCTTTCATTTTTCCCTTTTGATTTCTTTGGTTGTCATTGATGGAGGCTTCTCAGGCCTCTTTTAATTCACACAAAGGCATTTACTCACATCCACAGGAACAAGCGTTCACACACACTGCAAAAACTCAAATATCAAATTACCGAGAATATTTGTCTTGTTTCTAGTCAAAATGTAATTTCTAGTCAAAACATATCTCATTATACTTAAAATAAATAAGACTCATCACTTTAAAAAGTAGCTTGTTTTTAGACACTTTTTTTTACTTCTTTCAAGCAGATTTTCACTTGGAATAAGTAGAAAAATCTGTTAGTGGAGCAAGTTTTTCTTTCTTATTACAACAAGCACAAAAATCTTGCTTTCACTGGCAGATTTTTCTACTTATTTCAAGTGAAAATGAGTTTGAAAGAAGTGAAAATGATCTAAAAACAAGTTAATTTTTAGGTGAAGAGTCTTATTTTAAGTGGACAAGAGGTTAGTTTTGACTAGAAATGAGACATTTTGACAAGAAATAAGACAAATATTCTTGGAGAGATTTTGAGTTTTTGCAGTGCAGGCTGTGTCTCAGTGTCTCGGCCCGTGTGTCTTTGTGTTGTGCAGGGCAGCAGCGAAGGTCAAGACACCAGCAGGCGGCTGGCCACCGTCCTCAGATCTCTGGCCGATGAAATGGACAAAGGGACGCTTGAGGTCCGCTCCACTCACATGAAGAGAGACTTTATCACCAACAGGCTGCCACCGTACAGCCAGCAGCCGCTCGCACCATGTGAGTGTGTTTGTGGTTATTTGTATGCAATCTACTGTAATATTGTTGTGCACATTAATAGAATTTACTTTGCCATTTTGTGCATATGTACAGTAAGCGTTGTGTGTGTGTGTCTCACAGCTGAGAGGATTCCTACTTTGGAGGATACAGTGCGTTTGAGGTTCAAAGATCACATGGTGGTAACAGAGGAGCAAAGTCAAGAGAGAACAGTAAGTCCATCAAAGGGATAGTTCAACATTTTGGCAAACTGGCCCATTGCCATAATCCCTATAGTCATAGCAGTAGGTTTGTTACCTTTAATTGTCGGTGCAAGCTATTTTTAGAACGGCGGAGCAGAGCCGTGAGCTGCTCAGAGCTACGCTACGGAGGCTCATGGGATTTCTTGGTTTCCCTCATCAAACTCATCAAATACACAATCCAACAACTCCAAAACGCTCTGGTGGACAAGTTGTGACCTGCACATTCACCACGTTATGAGATAATAACACAATGTTACCAGACAGAGTTGTTTTAGAGGGAAATACAGAGACTGCTTGATGAAAAACTGCCTCTAACGGGAACGCGCATCAGCAGTTTTGCATGAACTTACCTCTAAAACAACTCTGTCTGGTAACGTTGTGTTATTATCTCATAGCGTGGTGAATGTGCAGGTCACAACTTGTCCACCAGAGCGTTGTGGAGTTGTTGGATTGTGTATTTGATGAGTTCGATGAGGGAAACCAAGAAATCCCATGAGCCTCCGTAGCGTAGCTCTGAGCAGCTCACGGCTCTGCTCCGCCGTTCTAAAAATAGCTTGCACCGACAATTAAAGGTAACAAACCTACTGCTATGACTATATTTATGGCAATGGGCCAATTTTCCAAAATGTTGAACTATCCCTTTAAGATTGTCATTTTAAGTAGGAGTGGACCTGGACGATAACTGAATCTGATATTCTGACTGTGTGTGTGTGTGTGTGTGTGTGTGTGTGTGTGTGTGTGTGTGTGTGTGTGTGTGTGTGTGTGTGTGTGTGTGTGTGTGTGTGTGTGTGTGTGTGTGTGTGTGTGTGTGTGTGTGTGTGTGTGTGTGTGTGTGTGTGTGTGTGTGTGTGTGTGTCAGGATGAGGCCACGGAGCTGGTTGTGTTTGTCTTACACTCTTTGAAGAACCAGAGGGAGAGCCACATGATGGGTGAAGGTTGTGAAGAAGACGAGGAGGAGGAAGAAGAAGAGATCTCCAGGGTGAGCTGATGTCCACTCACTGTTTTCAGACCTTTAAGGGATAGTTCAACATTTTGGCAAATTTACCAAATTGTCATCATAATCCCTATCCCCCTTTTTCCGAACGTCAAAAACGTAAGCCGGTTTTGCTCTTCTGGTGGAATTTTACGTTTACGTTTCAATGGTTTCGGTAGTCCTGGTAAATGCATGGATTTTTTTTTTTTTTTCAATGAAAATCTGTAAAACACATGGATCATCACACCAGCTTTTAACAATGGATATCACACAAATTGACGTCATCCGTGTTAAAAGCCAGTGTTAATAGAACCAATGCGTTTACCGCAACTATGACAACGACTGAAAACCATGGAAACGTAAACGTACAATTCCACCGGAAATGCAAAACCGGCTTCCGGTTTTGACCATAGATGACGTTCGGAAACTTGTGGATAGTCTTAGCAGTAGGTTTGTTACCTTTAATTGTCGGTGCAAGCTATTTTTAGAACGGCGGAGCAGAGTTGTTGGATTGTGTATTTGATGAGTTTGATGAGGGAAAACAAAAAATCCCATTAGCTTCCGTAGCGTAGCTCTGAGCAGCTCACGGCTCTGCTCCGCCTAAAAATAGCTTGCACCGACAAATAAAGGTAACGAACCTACTGCTATGACTATAGGGATTATGGCAATGGGCCAATTTGCCAAAATGTTGGACTATCACTTTAACAAGAGGTGCACACTGTGGCCTTGAGGATCATTTACAGTCAATAAAAACTTTGCCTTGACGGATATTAATATTCTGTTTCCCTGCTAAAGTCCTTTAAGTCCAATTAAAGGTAACAAACCTACTCCTAAAACTATAGGGATTATAGCAATGGGCCAATTTGCCAAAATGTTGAACTATCCCTTTAAAAGTTTTGCTAACAGGCTGTCAAGTACCTGTGTGGACTGAGTTTAAGAAATCATCTTAGTATTAAAAGGTTTATTCTAAAAAAAACTTTATTTTGTTGAAAGACCTCCCTGGCTGCCTTAGTGCCTTTGTGACTGTAAAACCATTTCAATGCAATAATTGTATGATCCTCACAAAATATGACATCACTGAAGAAATGAGGCATACAGTAGAATAATTCACAACAGAGACTGTATAACCCAGACACCATGAGACCAATGCACAGCTCAGACATAAACCAGATTTATGTCTTGCCTTTGCCTTGTATGGAAAGTCTGTTCTGCTGGGAGTGTTGCCAGTTTTACAAACCCATAAACGTGTGTTTTGTTTTGTTTGTTTTGTTTTTGTCTCTGCAGGGGCTGAAGTTCCCTCTGTCCCACCTCGAGGCGCTGCGACAGCTCCGACAGGCCGAGCAGGTGGCCGTGGCCCAGCTCCAGCTGCCCACACAGGAGGCCAAGCTCAGTCTGGTCTTGGCTCTCTGGAGCGAGAGTCTGCTGGAGGTGCTGTAGCTGTAGCACACACCGCTACATCAGAATATCACTGCACTGCAAAAACTCAACATCTTACCAAGAATATTTGTCTCTTTTCTAGTCAAAATGTCATTTCAAGTCAAAACAAATCTCATTCTACTTAAATTAAGACTCTTCACATTAAAAAGTAGCTTGTTTTTAAGACACTTTTTACTTATTTCAAGCAGATTTTCACTTGAAATAAGTAGAAAAATCTGATAGTGGAGCAAGTTTTTCTTTCTTATTACAAGCACAAAAAACCTGCTTTCACTGGCAGATTATTCTACTTATTTAAAGTAAAAATGTGTTTAAAACGAGTTAAAATGATCTAAAAACAAGTTAATTTTTAGGCGATGAGTCTCAATCTAAATGGAAAGAGATTAGTTTGAGACATTTTGACAAGAAATAAGACAAATATTCTTGGAAAGATTTTGAGTTTTTGCAGTGTGGACTCAAGAAATTCTTGATTTTTTTTACACAAATCCATCTCCTGGTCTTACTGTGTTTTCCTCCTGAATAAAGTTGTGTGAAAGCTGGAGCTCTGATCTCACGTCACCATCTTCTGTGACTCATTCAGCCTTTACTTCACGTCAATTACCTCAAGAAAAGAGTGTTTCACAAGTTTATCTCCTATAATCTATAGCAGTGGTCCCCATTCATTAGTGATGCTCAACCCTGGGTTAGTAGGTTGTACATTTTTATTAAGCAACTGGTTGTGACATGGTTGATATAAGGCTATTTAATTATTTTGCCATATGATTTTATTTGGCATCATCACATTGTTGCAGGGCAAAAATAATCTACTGTGTATTACGAATATGAATTACCAGTACCGTAGTACTTTATTAATCCCCGAAGGTAAATTCATTTGTCCGTCAGCTCATCAACCATCTGCAGGAGAATTCAAAAGCAAGCAGTCTCTGCATTTCAAATACTAATTTTCCCCACTGTAAGTTATTCAAAACCAAAAAAGTGAATAAATAAATACATCAAACAAAATATTAGGATATTATTCAACAATCATTACCATTAGGGTCAATACTCTACAGGCAGCTTACATAGTCCCTCTTTAATATTGGGATACTGAATGTCACCTAGGCCCACTAAAAGCAAGAAAATAAACCAATAGACAATGCATTCACTGTAAACACATCATCTCTTTCTTTTTTGGTATTAAAAAACTGCAACAGCAATGTGCAATAACAATTAAAGATTTTTGTAATTAGGCAGAATGTCTCTGTGGGTCGACATGTTAAACACTACAGCTTTAAAAAAGTTAATTGCCCTTTGGGGGTCCCCTAATGGTCATGGGGCCCAGTTCGCTTATGCTATGGTCTGGCCCTGATAATTAGCATCACATTATCTCCAAATCCCTGAGGAATAATCTTTCATTTTGTCTAAAAAAAGGCAAGTTGGATATAATTGGATATAATTCACTTTGTGTAATAATAAAAAAATCACTTGTTCACATGTTGGATTGTGTGTAGACTTCCTCTTTTTAAACTTTTTTTTTGCATGAAAGGGTTTAACTTTATTAACAATTATATACATGACAATACTGTTGAGCCAGGGGAAGAAAAAAATATAATAGTATAAATATACAAAGAGTAGGAAGTATCATGTAGCCTATAAAAAAAAATCCAAAATAAAGTTTGTTTTTAAAGCCTTTGGCATTTCTACTCTATTGATGTCGTTGCTGTATTGATAATGTTCCTTCAAAAAAAGTGTAAAATTTGGGTTGCTTTCAGTCCATTTCTTTTTGTGGATATGACATTTGCCTAAAAATAAAACAAGTTGTACAAAATCATTTTCCATTTGGTTGTTTTCAAAGTAAAGAAAAATGCCCTTTTCATGCAGATTTTGTACATTCAACCAAAACATTTGACAATATAAACAGTGAAAAAATAAATGTGCAATAGATTGATAGGGGCAGGTATTATACGTTTTCTTCATCCTGCTCCTTTTCATTCATGGTGAAAATGTGTACACTATGTAGCCTATATATATGTGCAACTATGTGAGAATGTACACCATGACATCACAAGATAGTCTACTTGCCAAAAATGAGTACCCGGAAATGTTGAGTACCCCAAAGTTTTATGTTAGAAATATATAGTATGGGTCTCCAGTATTCAGAAACTGCCGGATGCTAACTTATATATATTGGGCAATTAGCACAATTGACATAATTAGCATAAATTAGCATAGTTATATGGGCAATATTTCAGCAAAATTGACTTGGCTGATCTGGGCAATATTGGAGTGGTTTTAGGGGTTATTGATGATGCTGAATCCATTTCTGACATTTTCAAAATTCAAAATGGCTGTCTAAACCGGAAGTGACCAGATTGAAATCCATCAAAATCGGCCCACTGGCGGTTTAAATCTGGTCACTACCGGTTTAGACAGCCATTTTGAATTTTGAAAATGTCAGAAATGGATTCAGCATCATCAATAACCCCTAAAACCACTCCAATATTGCCCAGATCAGCCAAGTCAATTTTGCTGAAATATTGCCCATATAGGAAACTATGCTAATTTATGCTAATTATGTCAATTGTGCTAATTGCCCAATATATATAAATTAGCATCCGGCAGTTTCTGAATACTGGAGACCCATACTATATATTTCTAACATAAAACTTTGGGGTACTCAACATTTCCGGGTTCACAATGGGGCCCTATGGGCTGGCAAGTAGACTAAGAGTATTCAATATCAAGTTTAAATCTTTCTAATGTTTTTTTTTTCAGGATATATTTTGTGTATAATTTTGAAAGACTCCTCTTTTTAACGTACTGAAAGGGAGTTTTTTTTTTTAACAGGCCCAGAGGGTTAAAGGCAGCTCTGTTAGTAGCAGACAGATAGACAAAGAAAGGAAGCGGAACCACTAGCAGCGAGGGAGTAGCGTAGTGAACGCACCACCGGACCGTTTTCACAGGCGCACCCAGGTACCCGCCATGACCATGGATGTATGAGACTGTTGTCAACAACACTGAGGTAAACGGGGTTTTTATTTCTGCTGCTGCTCATAATAACACAAGGTGATAATCTCTGAGCTGAGCTGCTGCTGCTGCTCCGTCTCTTCCTGCTCCGCTGCAGGTCGTCGAGCAGCTTCAGGAGGAGGAGCGGTCACAGCCGACACACTTTCTATTTTTTTAATTTCATGTAGTGAATTTACATGATACAAACTAGAGAGAGAGAGATACACACACACAGTTCAGTCTGCTACATGTGGAAACCTTGACACAGCTGAACGACTGCAGGACATTAGTGAGGAAAATGTATTCTGCAATCTGCGGTTCATCAGTACAAATCCTAAAATACTGTTTGATTATGTGCTGCTGTGGATGAATAACCAGCAAACCCAACGACTCCCTATCCCTAGCTGTGAAACTTTTGACTATAGTTTAAATCATATAAATGATACATACTGGGTTTTTAATGTTGTTAACATTATTAATGAAATGTTAACAAAGTGAAGTAGTTAAAATGACCATTATATGCATTATTTTCTCTACTAAATATGAGGTGTTTGCTGCTAAGACTGGATTTACTGCTACTGATGATGACAGGAGAGAGTTAGGTTGGGCAGGGTTAGATGGCTGTCAAATGTTAATGTGTTTAATGATGCTAATGCTTTTTTATTTTCTATTTGAACATATTCTTTTTCCATCCTCCCTTCCTCACTGATTGTAGTTTTTCAAGCGTAATGTTTGTTAGTAGACATGAGTTGCAACCCCTTATCCTCTAATAGCTACTACAGCTCAATATATTGTATAAAAAACTTCACACTTCACATAGTTAAATGTAAAATGATATTGACTACTTATATTTCTTCTTGTAGCAAATGTTGGCCTCCCTGTCCACAATGATGTCCCACGGTTTCAAGAGCAGCAAGCAGGACTTCACCTTTGGGCCATGGAAGGTGACTGCTGCCAAAAACCACATCATGAAATCCAAAGACATCGAACGGTGAGAGGCTTCTTTTATTCTAACATGTGTAACTTGTCTAAAACCTTTACCTGTTCAGCTCTTTCTGGTGGATTCAGCTTTTTCTTATAACACGTTTAGATATTGTCACTTTCTGGTGGATCAATGTTTTTGCTGTAATCTTATTTCTGACCTCACTTCTATACTGTGCTTTATTGAATAGATTTAGTTAGATAGATAAGACTTTATTATTGTTGTGCAGTACACAAAGTCAAAGTCAAAATCTTTATTTGCCATTTGTGCATACACACATAGGAATTTTTGTATGGTTGTTCCAGGTCAGGTGGAAAAACAAAAAAGCACACAAGGACATAGGCTACAAGACACAACGAAAAACACTTTAAAAAGGCTAGAGCCTGCCCTACCCGAGCCGAAATCAGCAGTCAGAAGCTGATTTCATTTTAGCTCTAAACTCTGTATCACTTTGTCAACATTTCAAACATTTTTAGGCGAGAAAGTAGCCGTTTAGATCAGCAGTGTGTCGTTAATTTGTCTAAATACCAGCTGTTTACAATTTTGTTCGGACGAATTTGGCGCTACTCAAGCTAGCCGTTGACGGACGCACTTCCGGTTACTTTCACAAAATAAAACACCCGTTGCCCTTTACATACAGAAAACCATGACGATAGAATTGGTGCTTTTACTTTGAAATAGGAAGCTAACCTACCCTTGATGTAGCTAGCTTGAACCAAAATAAACCGTCTTTGCTTGAACCCTCAGTTTTGACCGATATCGTCCCGTTACCGGCATTTGACCGCTCAAGATGCCTTACCGGAGAGTTTTGTCAGCTCTGAGACGAAGATCGGCCCGCCAGTTTCCGTTTAGAGTTGCTTTAGGTGGAGTCAGGCTAACACTACCCATACACTTCCAGCGTTTGAGCTAAGCTAATTACGGGCGATACGGCTCTATCTCCCTTGTTACTGCACGCACAGTCGAAAGGATGGTGTCTATCTGCTGGTCATGGACTCGGGAGTGAGGCAAGACACGAAAAAAAATGTTGGTGTATCCCTTTAAGTTAATTATTTTGACAGGCTTTAATGTGGATGAGGCTGTGGCTTTAATATATTTTTTTTAATTACACCTCAAGAGCTAAATTAGAAGCTGAAGAACAAATGCTTTGCTCTTCTGAAATGTGGTTTGAAGTGTGGACATACAGTACAGTTGTGTTTGTGTGTCACAGGTTTTGATCTGTTTGCTGTTCGTCTTTCCAGATTAGCAGAAGAGATGAACATGCCGTCCCTTCCAGAGATGCTGTTCGGGGACAACGTCCTGCGCATCCAACACACAGACGGCTACGGCATCGAATTCAACGCCATCGACGCCCTGAAGAGAGTGAACAACATGGAGGATGCTGTCAAGGTGGCCTGTGCTCAGGAATGGCAGGAGAGCAGGCAAGATGGACAGAGATGTCAGAGTTACAGTTGATATGTGGAAAACAATAACTAAATACCAATATAAAGAAACACACAAATAGAAAACTGATGCTCAGATGGATATTTCCCTGTTGTGCCCCTTCAACAGAATGAACAACAGCCTCTCTGAAGAAGAATAAGTACCTGTCCATCAGTATCTCTGCTGTAGACTCGGGGCAAAGGGGCAATCACATTAATTTGGCTGCTTGGCAAGGTTACATGATTTGGGCAGCAGGACTTTTGCAGGGAAACAGACACATTAATATCCATCAAGGGAATTTTATTGACTGTAAACGATCCTCAAGGCCACAGCGTGCACCTCTTGTTAAAGGGATAGTTCAACATTTTGGCAAATTGGCCCATTGCCATAACCCCTATAGTCATAGCAGTAGGTTCGTTACCTTTAATTGTCGGTGAAAGCTATTTTTAGAACGGCGGAGCAGAGCCGTGAGCTGCTCAGAGCTACGCTACGGAGGCTCATTATGGGATTTCTTGGTGTCCCTCATCAAACTCATCAAATACACAATCCAACAACTCCAAAATGCTCTGGTGGACAAGTTGTGACCTGCACATTCACCACGCTATGAGATAATAACACAACGTTACCAGACAGAGTCGTTTTAGAGGTAAATTCATGCAAAACCGCTGATGCGCGTTGCCTTCAGGGACAGCTTTTCATCAAGCAGTCTCTGTATTTCCCTCTAAAACAACTCTGTCTGGTAACGTTGTGTTATTATCTCATAGCGTGGTGAATGTGCAGCTCACAACTTGTCCACCAGAGCGTTTTGGAGTTGTTGGATTGTGTATTTGATGAGTTTGATGAGGGAAACCAAGAAATCCCATGAGCCTCCGTAGCGTAGCTCTGAGCAGCTCACGGCTCTGCTCCGCCGTTCTAAAAATAGCTTGCACCGACAATTAAAGGTAACAAACCTACTGCTATGACTATAGGGATTATGGCAATGGGCCAATTTGCCAAAATGTTGAATTATCCCTTTAACGCTCCAGCGTCTATGATCACGCCGGTATGATCAGGTCACGTGACGTTTTCAAAGCGCTGTAACAAAACAGAAAAAATAGGTCACCTGGATCGCTGCTGTCAACTTCACTGGAAAGTGCAGATTTGAAACTCTCTCCCAGCTTTTGTTTGACGTTGAAACACCGTGTAAAACCAGAGATATGATAGTGTTGTTACAAAAATAGTTAGAGCATAAAAGTGGGATGAGATGGGCTGGCATTTGATTTTCTCCTCTCGATCCAAGACAGAAAAAAATGGTTGAATCGGCTGATACTATATTCTTATTGGGCCAATATGTAAATAAAGTAGGTTAAAGTGAAAATATAATTGTCAGATCATATAGGTGAAGTTTTTCTGGAAAAAAAAAAGATACCAAACATGGGTATAGTGAATATTTTTTCTATGTGGTATATAAAGGTAAAATCAAAAACTTGTAGGAATGTCACGATTAAATTTTCTTGGTGCGATTCTTGCCAGAGAAATAATCACGGTGTTACAATTATCACGATTATTATGCATTAATTAATTTCACAACACTATGAATGTGTAAAATCAAATATAGTCAAAATATAATTACATTACTCATGGTTTACACAAAATATTTCAAGTATCTATTAATATATGACCAATTATTAATCCCCCAGGGGAAATGTTTGAAATATTCAGGTCATAAATTGTCATCTATACCAAATGTTTGTGTTTATTTTAATCGTTTTTTGATTTGCTTTTTTTTTTTTTTATTAAAAATTACACGTTAACATTTAAATTCCTACCAATTCAATGTTACGTTAGTTAAATGGACCAGTATCTGTGCATTTGCCTTTAGTTTTGCGCACATCTGCCGATAAAGTTCCAACATAAAATTTTGTGAAAGTAACGGTATTTAGGAATCTTTACGGTTAATTAATTGCCCACCAAAACCAAACCAGCCTCAGACCTCTAAGGGTTAACATGAATCTGTGCGATCTCGCCCCTCAGAGCTGACTCGGAGCACTCCAAGGAGGTGGTGAGACCTTACGACTGGACGTACACCACAGACTACAGAGGCACCATGATAGGAGAAGGTGGGCAGATACAGGTGGGTCAATGGAGCGCAGCATCATCATCATCATCACCACCACCAAGGCTTTTGTTAACTTATGTCTGTTGTTTTATATTATTATTACATATGTCGACCTGTTGTTGTCTGAAGGTGACAGAGACGACAGAACGGATCGACATGGAGAAGCTGAAGGCTCGGGAACAGATCATGTTCTTCGACGACGTGCTGCTGTTTGAGGACGAGCTGCACGACCACGGAGTCTCAATGATTAGCGTCAAAATCGTGAGTGCTATTGAACATTTTCACTGAGTATGAAACTGATTTATCATTCAAAAGGATCAGAGAAGTTTTGCCTCCAAGGGGATACTTCGCCTATAATCGATAATTTACCAATTTTCTACTCACCGTCATGCCAAGGAAGGGTTTGGAGAACTTTCAGAGTCATCAAAAAGCTTTAGGAGTACCGGGGGGGTCCGGCTGGCAACGGGTTTTCATATAATGGCGGCAGATAGAGCTCACTTTTGAATGGTCCAAAACACACACTATGAAACATCCAGATACCTCCATACTGCTCGTCTGTACTGACCCAAGTGTCCTGAAGCTGCCACATGGAAAAGTTGTTCAGAAAACATTAATGTGATCTCTGTTTTTAGGACACTTGGGTCAGTACAGACGAGCAGTATGGAGGTATCTGGATGTTTCATAGTGTGTGTTTTGGACGATTCAAAAGTGAACTCTATCCGCCGCCATTATATGAAAAACTGTTGCCAGCCAGACCCCCCCTGGAACTCCTAAAGCGTAAAGAGTAGAAAATTGGTGAATTATCGATTTTAGTATGCCTTTAAAGGGGAATTGCCATTTTTTTACAATCTGGACCTTATTTCTAGCATAAAATACGATCATTTCCTCACTCAGATAACTTTGGTGTCATTACAAGTCGTTCCGATGAAAAAGATCCAGCCGAGAGCCGCGTATATCCATATAATGTGTGTCTACAGGGCAGCACAATGCAGTCTCTAAATAACACATTATCTGCAGCGAAACTCGTTCATTTCACCAATATTTAGTTCTGATAGGCTAGTGCTATTCCCCTCTGAGTCCGGGGTTAGCTGTTATCAACATCCGGGGTCTGTAGGTTGACCTACTGACCTCTGACCTGGATGATATCATCTCTGAGCGCCGCCCGGCTCATTCTGATAATAATCATTCCACTTCGGCATTCAGCTAATTTCATCAGAACGACTCATAATGACACCAAAGTTTATCTGGGTGAGTAAATGATCATATTTTATGCTAGAAATAAGGTCCAGATTGTAAAAAAAACGGCAATTATCCTTTAAAGCCCTGTTCTCCTTTACAGGAACTATATTCACACAGCCACTTACACTGACTCCTGAAATCTGTCTAATTACTCAACCACTGGTGCATTCTGTCTGAAAATAAAAAATCAAAATTAAATAAATGATGTTGAAGTGATCCTAATTGATTTCAAAATGTTTGACATCTCCGTAACCATGACAATGATGTGATGTGATGTTTACCGTGTGTCCTGTGGACGATGCAGAGGGTGATGCCTACCAGCTTCTTCCTGCTGCTGCGCTTCTTCCTACGAGTGGACGGCGTGCTGATCAGAATAAATGACACACGACTGTATCATGAGGCAAGTCGGTTTCATCCAACCAATGACTTAATAGAGTTTGAATGTGACAGAAGTTGTATCACACTGTGAACTGAGTAATGAAGAATATGATCCTATCTTTGATTTCCAGGCTGGAAAGGATTACATGCTGCGGGAGTTCAGCACGAGGGAAAGTAAAATAGCAGATCTGAAGGTGAGTTGTGTAACTGATAACGAGCTGCGAGGCACAACTGCAGAGCGTTGTTGTGAAATAATCTTAAGTGAATGAAGCAATGGAGCTTTTTTCCAGGACATCAAAACTGCACGCCATGTTCTCCATTAGTGGAGATGGTGTTGGCCCGGTTGTTGCGACTGACTCAGCAGAGTTTCATATTCCTCAGTGATTCCTCATGGAATTGCCACCCGGTTCCTCCACTAATCCCTCAGCTTCTTCCTTTGTCAACCATTTATGTTTTTACAGTTGGTTGCTTGGTCACACAGAGACAGAATCTCTAGTTGCAGATGTGCTGTGGGACAGATTGGCTCTCTGTTCAGATATTGGGCTCTTGAAGGGAGTTAGCTGGAACTCTGAGTGTAACGTCTTGCCAGCTGCTCACAGATAAAATGATTGCGTTCAGCTCAACTCAGCTTTCTCCCAAATTTCCCATTAACAATAATGGGCTGGGAAAAACATTACAACCACCTGGCACTGTAATGCAGCGCAGCACAGTCCAACAGCCCCTTTGTGCAAACTTTAATCTCAGTAATGAATAAATATATAGACATGATAATGGGCTGTCATATAGCTCACTGGGTTGAACAGGTTTCCTGTATACAGAGGCTACAGCGGCCCTGAGCTGCATGTCATTTCCCTTTTTATAAGAAAAAAAAAAGCCTGTGTGCATATATATATATATATCTCAATAAGAAATAAACAATCTCTCGATCCCTCAGGATTGTACATCTCATACTAAATTTTTGTCAGTGTCAATCCACTGTAACAAATGTATTGTTTAATTGTTGTTCTGGATGGTTTTATGCTGTATTTTACAAGTAAACATAATAAAATGGTCATGAAGTTTTTTGTTGAGGGAGGGAATAAGCAGCACTGCCTATTTACATAGAAATTAGCATTAACATTTTTACCTATGGCACAGTATTTGCATACAAATATTCAGTCTCACCACGTATGTGAATAGAAGCTGTCATAACGATAATTATTAATGCAATGTTAAAGGGATAGTTCAACATTTTGGCAAATTGGCCCATTACCATAATCCCTATAGTTTTGGGATCATGGGATTTCTTGGTTTCCCTCATCAAACTCATCAAATACACCATCCAACAACTCCAAAACGCTCTGGTGAACAAGTTGTGACCTGCACATTCACCACGCTATGAGATAATAACACAACGTTAGGAGAGGGAGTTGTTTTTGAGGTAACAAACCTACTACTACTACTACTACTATAGGGATTATGGCAATGGGCCAATTTGCCAAAATGTTGAACTATCCCCTTTAACTCATCATCAGATTTCACTTTAAGTCTTTCAATTCATTAACAGAATATGAATATAAAGTCTTGAAGATGAGTCAACACAGATGTTATTCTCTCCTCCAGAACGTCCCGGCTGCGCTCTACACCGATCCTAATGAAATCGCCCAGCACTTAACGCTGAAGCTGACGGTGTGTGAGAAGCTGGAGCTTCCTGTGACGGAGCCTCAGACGACCGCTGATGAAGAGCGCCAGTGACCAGCGTAGTTAGAAGTCCACAGCGATGTGTTGCGCGATGAAGAACAGGAATAGTAGTCTTAAAACACATCGTTAATCTTACAGTACAGTAACATAACCATTGATCTCTGCTTCACACATCTGAGGAATAATTTTTACAGGTATAGTTTTTTTTATATATGGCCACGATGATGGTGTGTTCTTAAACCTCTGCATCTTGATGCACTGTAATAAAGAATCTTTTACCCCAGTTCAACACTTTGCTTGAGCATCTAGCTTCGATTTAGCTTTTTTTTCCAATTGAACTGTTTTGTTTTGTTTTCACTGTCGACTTAACATTTTGACTGTAAGGCTCACTAGGACATTTGTTTGTAAGTCTTACTGTAAAAAGCTACACTAAACAGCACTTCAGTCGAAACGTTTCTGTAAATATGGGAACTGTATTTTCCACAGTGACTAACAGAAGTGGGAACTTGGTTTCCATTTGCAAGTCAAACAGAATCTATGTGAATATGTCGACCATGCGGCCAAATAAATGTTGTTTGTGTAAATACAGCTAGCTTACTGTGCTTGTGCTGGATTTTTGTTTTCTTCAGAGGAATGTCCATGGTTTACTTCAGCTGTGCAAAACAAACGGGTTTCTACCATTAACAATCATTAAATTACTCCAACATGAAACCCAACTCCAATGTTGTTTTGTAATACAACCTGTTAGATGTTTAGTTTTTTCATTTTTGATTTGACGTTGCATTTATTATTACACATGGCAAGTTTGCTGTTCACCTGTTTTGGGTTTTTGAATTTTTGAAAAAGAGAAAACAATTTACCTTGTTGTGTACAAAGGTTTGGGCATTCCTTGGTAAATTATAGCCTATTTTCTCTATTTTTGTGAATCCCTGCAGTTGTTTCATTTTGTAATTGTGGCATGTACCACAGTTTGGACAGTGGGTTAAGGGTGACAACAAGACAAAGAGAGAGAGAGAGAGAAACTTCAATAAATATTTTGTAAAGCTTACAAAGATTATGTTTGAACAGCTTTTTTATTTTATTTTCATAATGATAGATAGATAGATAGATAGATAGATAGATAGATAGATAGATAGATAGATAGATAGATAGATAGATAGATAGATAGAGAATACTTTATTCATCCCTAGCAGGGAAATTCAAATTAGTCCAGTAGCTCACACAACGACACAAAGATGAACACAAAAAACATGTGTATGTGATAGATATATTGTTTATGCAGACAGTTCCAGAAACCAGAATGTGTCCTCTTGCTTGAAAATTTAGATTTGTGCATGTCAAATTTGTAAGTAAAAGTGGGAATTTAGATTATGAAGATGCAGCATCTGTCTATCGGAGTAACGACACTGCGCATAAACACCCGGTAGTAAATCGGAAGCTGGAGACTTTCCATAGTAAATATACTAAACCGTCTTTGCCTCGTAGCATAGCGAAAGATCCTGACAGAACTGAACTCAACAGGCGCCATTTTGTGTCTGCTTATCCAGCTCATTTTTATTTATCAACGGTTTCCACTCACTCATCATGTGACCCGCCGCCATCTTTGAGTTCTGTAGCTCTGTGGCAGCGACATCGAGCAGCAGAGTGAAGGCTGTCGTTCCACACCGCCGACCAATCAGCGTCCTCCATTCCTGACAGCTGACCAATCACAGAGCCCGAACCAGGCCGAAAACTATTCAACATGGAGACAACAGTTGATAAGCTTGAGGCGATGGTAAGCGCAGCGTAAAAAACTGTTTTATTGCCTGTAATGTTTTCCTTTTTTTCTTTCTTTCTCTGAAATAGCTTTTTATCGTTACTGAATAATAACATGGCAAACCAGCAGGTCGGTAAATTATCGTTATGAGTTATTCAAATGGGATACTTAAAAACACACACACACACACACACACACACACCAGTCAAGTCCTGCTGTGATTTTCTCTCTGTAACGTTATAAACATTTCAAACTCATTTGCGCCATTGCATTCAACGTGCACGTTATTAGAGGAACCAGATGACACAGCCGAGGTTTAACACTACTACGCCCCAGTGTAGGGCCACCTAAAACGGCTACTGTGAAAGCGTCGCCCCGCTCTCTTCTTCAACACTTACGGTACTAAAATGACCAACAACAACCACAAAAAAACGCGTACATGTTGGTTATAACGTATTTTTCGTCGCTGCCTGCCTGCCAGGTGAACCGGTGGCCATGTTGTCTGCTTTGTTTACGGTTTATTATCCTATCGGGAACAAACTCCAGATGTTTTTTAGTCGCAGATTCGCCATTTTCATGTAAACTGTGTCAGCAGATAGCCACACAGTCAGACTTTGACATAATGAGGGCTAAAAACAACAACAGAGTTAGCCTACTTCTCTGCCACATAAACTGTCCAATTAGCCAATGTACTCTTTATAAAAAAAAAAGTACATGATAGTGTTAGATACTCTTGAGCTGGACTTTGGATTTTTTTCCAGAGACCTCAGCTGCTGTGACATTTTTTTTTAATGTAATGTAATTCAATAACTTTAAGATCATCAAAATTGTCCTACAAAAGTATCTGCTTGTGTAACCATCTGAAAAAACTTGGTTGCATGCACCACAGTGTTAAAAGTGGGAGACTTTAATAACAGATTGTGTGCTGCTGTGTTCCTCTGTTCAACTTTAGTCCAAACTTTGTTTCATTTAAATGTGGTGAAGATTTTATATAAAATTATCTTTTATTTTTAGCTGATTGTTATTATGAGTACTGGTATTGAATAATGGTCTTCACTCGGTCTTGACTACAACACTAGTGCATGAGTTAAACTAAACCGTCTTTGGTTAAACCTGGTCAAAAGAGAGGCCGTAACCCAGCCTATGGTGAGCACAAAGCTCTGATGAAGCACTAGTACCCTACGTTATTTTGTTATTATGACATTTCAGGAGTCGAACGCTGAAATAATCTTGTTGCATGACAAAAAAAAAGGGAATCAAGGAGGGTCAGATCAAATCCCACCTAAACTAATCTTATCATTAGAGATGTGGACACCCAGATCACTGCTGTGCATTGTCAGCTTTTACAACAGTGTAAAACGAACCACTTCCTCCTTTTACAATCATGTCTGCAAACTTCAGCAAGAACAAGTAAATGTGTTCATCTGAACACACTCGCTTACATTGCACACAACGGCAGCGATGCTTTCTCATAACTGAGTGCACATTTTATTTAACCTTTTGGCAAGATCATCAGTTTCTCATTACACACATGATAAATGTGAGCAGAGAACAACAGTGAGTTCAGGTGTAAAATGTTTGACCAACATAGATCCACTTACTTACAAGCCTTTTCCTCACCTTTTAACAGTATCTCACTCGCAGCGTCCAAACTACAAATCCACACTACTGATTACAAGCAGGTTTTAGTTTTCTGTGTGTTTAAATACTAGAATAATGCACTTGAAGCAGACAGAATATTATGTATAAACTATATGGCCAGTTTGGGAGTATGCTGCTGCAGATGCACACGACTCTCTCAAGCAATGAGCAAAGGAAATGGAAGAGTTAGGCTACTCACAGCTGGGAACAATTACCGTAAAGTAAAATCTAGGTTATGCAGAGACAGTTCCAAATAATAGTGGCCTGGGAAACTGTTCATGAAATATAAATAAAAAAAAGTAACAGCAGCAGGACACTTCACTCCTCCGTCGGCCTAATCACTAACCATTTTCATACCACTGTAGTAGACTATAGCCTGTATAGCTAAGCTAGTCCGCTGTCTGTCCAGTGCCCTTTTACATTGTACTACTGGTGACCCTGCTAGAAAACCAGTGCAATGTTAAAAGGGCATTGGCCAGAGTTAGTTTAGTTACAAGCAAAAGGAAAAAGTTTTTGAACTCTGAGATTTCGGCTGTTGGCAGGTGCTCTGACTTCATTGCACTACTGTACGAGACAGCTAGCAGTGCAATAGTATTGTCAAAGCATCTGAAAACTGCAGAGACGCATCAAGTTAAGTGGACGTGATAGATGGGCCATGTTATGGTTTGACAGGGATCTGCTCCACATGGTAACACAATCCATTCAAAAACTGCTCTCAGCAATAATAGACAAAGGTTCATGTGTTATATGGAATTTGATATTAGTAAATTACTGGTCTGGATAAAGCAGAGAATAAAGAAAATAGTCTGGGAAGGGAAAACTGCTCCTGTTTTGTTTTTCCCAGAGTTTGGAGCAGGCAGTCAGCACAGACAAGATATTTACATGAACACTGCTTGTGTTAGTTAGTTCGCAGTCAGGTAAATTAACATGGCAAAAATAGAACAACATTTGTCTGTGTTAGGATCACAGCTTGAATAAAAGGTGTTTGGCTCTGGTCTTAATTGATTTGTTTGAGCCCAAGTCCCCGGCTAGTAGCCATCTGGCAATTAGTTGGCAGTATATAATGTATTCATTCATACACATTCACTCTTTATAAACTTTGATATGTCACTAAATGTATTATAAAGTTATAATATGTAACTTTTCACACCTGGATTGAGAGATTTTTGGGACGTTACAACATCATAATTTCATTTTTTTTGATTGATTGATCGATTGATTGATTGATTGATTGATTGATTGATAATTAAACGGGAAAAATAACTACTGAAATAATCGGCTGAAAATGATCACAACAATACAATTTTTTATTTCTTATCATCATGTGCCCCTAGCTGCAACATAACATATGAAAAAAAGAGAAGGAATCTTTTAACTTTTACACCAACTGTAGGCCTAAGCCATTTATTTTCATAATAAACAACAAGCTAATGGTCTGAAAAATCTACTGCAATATCTCAGAAATGTTTTTAATAGGAATGGAAAATGTGTGCGAAAACTGGGAAGCCATTTTTGTGAGTGGAGCTGGTATTGACCGGACCTCTTTTTTTTTTGTGATACTATACCAACAAAATGTGAAGCTGAAAAAAGTGTAAAAACCTGTATCAGAGTTCAAATTGATCATGTTGCTGCTTTACCAGTCAGAGAGTTCCTGACTTTGACAATAACTTTTCCAGTGTCTCAACAGTCGTATTGAATTTCTACTTTTTTTTTTTCTTAGCTGGAAGAAGCAATGTTAATGTTAAGTTTGTTAATGTGCCATGATCCAAGTGTAAAGCTGAGTGTCCTTACAGTTCCTGAAGTCAGAGGCTGACCTGGACTACATCGAGAAGCGACTGAAGCTGGACTTCATCAACAGCACCGCAGAGAATGGATCTCCTGCTGAGGTAATAAACTCAACGACCACTCGTACTGTTTCTTTAAATGCTGTCAGTCAAGACACCTGTAGTCCACATGGAGACATGATGGTTTTGTCTATTGGCACCCTTAGATTTAATCACAGAATTTACAATATCTTCAGAAACAGAGCAAATGAATTAATTTTGTAACAGAATAGCTACAGAAAAATCTACTTGAAGAATACAATAAGTCAAGACTAGAAGCAACTTATGACTAATGTTTGCAAAACATTCATAACGGCCAGTTTATCAGTTCATAAAAAAAACATAGTGCAGCAACACAAGACAAAATATTACCCTAAATTAATAAAGAATGAAGCAAAACAAAGCAGAACACATAGAGATTGCTAATATGTGCGTCAAACAGGAACAAATTATCATAAAAGTGAAGTTCATGATATGTTTCATTTATCATATATTTCAAATTAAAGCTGCAACAATTAATTGATTAGTTGAACAAAAATCGATTATTAAATTAATCGTCAACTATTTTGATAATCGAATAATCGGTTTGAATAGTTTTTTAAAGAAAAAAAGTCCAACATCTCTGATTTCAGCTTCTTAAATGTTGAATATTTCTGGTTTCTTTGTTCCTTTATGACAATAAACTGAATATCTCTTTGGTTTTTAGACAAAACAAGACATTTGAGGACGTCTTCTTGTGGTTTGGGAATCACTGATTGACATTTTTTAACATTTTATTGACCAAACAGCTAATCGATTAATCGTTTAGATAATCAACAGATTAATCGATAATGAAAATAATCGTTAGTTGCAGCCCTATTTCAAATGAGAATTATCACTAAAGCGCAGACTGTCAATCCAAGTCCAACTTCCTGTCTGGACAGCTGCAGTCCTCAGTCTCATCACAGTGAGGGAGAATGATTTGAATTACTAGAAAAATCACAAAATCAATGTGTATATTTAGATAATCCTCATCATTATTGTCAGTCTTGGGGGGAAAATCCCATGTTTCCTGGCTTCTTTAGTGTTCAGCCCCTCAGAGACTCGGCTCGTCACCACCGTTGATGGACTCTTGTGTCTGCAGGAGAACCCGGCGGTGATGCTGGAGAACCTGGCGGCCATCAAGGCCAAACACGCGGCGCTGTGCTCCCAGGTGAAGGAGATCGCAGCCACACAGAAAGAGTCCATGGACTCCATTAGAAACAACCTCGGCAGCGTGATGAAGCTGATCGACCACATGCAGCAGACCACAGATGTAGAGGTAAGGGACTCGCTGTATCTGTTGTACGTTTTTTATTTGTCATGATATTAGGTCTTAAATTTCATCCATAAAGGTCTTAAAAAGTCTTAAATTGAGCTGGTGAAACCTGCAGAGACCCTGAAAGAAAAAACGCCTGTAACAGAACAGATAAATGAGAAAAGGTGTGAACGTCTCCATCAGTAAAAAAAACACTCTTCTTTCTCTGTATCATTATGTTTAACCCATGACTGCTTTCACTGCTGTTTGTAAAAAAAAAAGCCACATTTGCAAAACCTTTCACAAGTTTTGCAAAGGAGACAGGCGCTGTGTATTTTGAAAATTATGAATGACTCTTTGTCACACAGTCCTCTGGTGTCAAATAGTGTGCAAACAGTTGAGTCCTCAATATTTCTGTCTGAATAAGGCATTGTGTTTTTATTTAAGAAGGTCTAACATGACGTAACAGACAACAACATGACTTTTCATTATCAAGTGTGCAGTGTGTTCCTGATGACAAACTGTTCCTGTGTCGTTGTTTCTGTGCTGCAGGTCGAGCCGACGACAGAGTCGGAGCAACAGGCAGCAGAGCTCCTGGCCTCGGCCGACACTCAGACCACAACACAGGTACGAGCTCGGCTCCCAGGACCTCTGCTGTTGACGTGTCCTTGGGCAAGACACTGAACCCCCCCACCCCAAATGTGTCATTGTAGGGTGTGCAAATGTGTGTGAATGATTACGAAAAGCACTGTATGAATGTGTGAAAGGGTGTAAAGCACTTTGAGTTGTCCTAGATCCTATTTAACCATTTACAGGGTATCCGCGGGGTCTTAAAAAGTCTAAAATTTGAAAATCTAAATTTTAGGTCTTAAAAAGTTTTAAATTCGTTGAATTATTGTGTATAAGTCTTAAATAATTTTAGACAGGTCTTAAATTTTCTTATGCCCACCATGGGCGAGTATTTCACTTGCATTTGCCCCTAAAGAAAATACATGTGCGCACCAAGAAAATCACAAAAAAGAAAGATTATAACCTGCGATCGTTCAAAATCTACAAATCCCACAATTCTCTGGCCTCAACGCACCAATAACAGTAGTTACGTGTAAGTAAGGGAGAGTGGAGCTGTTGGTGAAAAGAGTTAACAACGGCATACTGGTCCTGTTCTATGTTGTTCCTTCACACCGAATTTTTGCTTTGTGTCCAGTGAACACACCTTCACGTGTCGTTTATTCGTTACGTCCGCGGTGTGAAAGGCCGTATGCAAAGACGCTATTAGGCGCGAAAAGAAATATATATTGCAATCCATTTCTAATTTTGTGACTCCGCATTTCTTTTGTACGTTTTTTATTTGTCATGATATAGGTCTTAAATGTCATCCATAATGGTCTTAAAAAGTCTTAAATTTGAGCTGGTGAAACCTGCAGAGACCCTGCATTTAACATGTTAAGTGTACAAGAAGGTATTTATGAGACAATGAGACGATTACTCACTCATAGTGCACAATAACGCTACTGAATGACATCATCGTGATAACAGCAACAAGGAAATGTCAGGAATCTAAAAAATAGCGCCAGAAGTTTGTTTACGTCCCTCGATAATTTGGTTGGTTTGGATTCTGAACTAATAGAATGTACTTGCGACAAAATCCCACAACACTGCATATCAGGACACATTCGTGTGAGATTTCGTTGCTGTTTCGCTCGCTCGATGTACGTACGTCAGGATGCGGTGTATGCGTACACATGGTTCAGAATTTGCGTACAACTGCATACATTGTCCTGTTAAGTTTGTTTTTTATAGATCAAAAACTTTGAAAAGTAGTGACGTACACTACTTTTAGGCCCTGTTTTGTGCATTTCACCATCTTTATAAATGAGACCCAATCACTGCCAGTCTTTTCCCTTTTAACCCTGAAAGCTGTTCACATCAGAGTGGTCAATCACCTCTGACTGTAGGATTGTATTTCATGATTTCTGTTGGTTTAATTAAATGAGTGAATCTTTTCTTCTTCCAGGTGCCTCCAGATGCAGCAGCTTTACCCGACAGCCGCCACTGACTGAGTCTGTTCCTTCATGTTTCCTGCTCCGAGCACTGGAGAGAGAGAGAGAGAGCACGTTGCGCTCTCGGCTGATCTTTCTGTCGGTCGGTCGGTCGGTCACCGCTTCAGTCCAGTCCGCCACGTCTCAGCCGTTTGAATGGATCGTCCTGGAGCTTTGCACACACTCTCATGTTTCCCTTTGGGGTGAAATTCTGATAGTAACTTTATTTATCCCCTGACTTTTTTATCCAGCTCCTCCATCACCGTCCCTACGTCGGCTGTTAAGTTGCTAACATGTTATCCTGAGACAGTAACCATGGCAAACCCGATCCCTGCTGCTTTCCATCACCATGTTGGTATGTTTTTAACATGTTAGCATGAACATGGACATGATTAAATCAACGTGTACAGCCTTACAGAGCCACATCAGTTATTTTACAACCACCTTCATGTATCGCTCTTTAATCCTAGTGTCCTGTTCCCGTAGAAGAACACACACTGTTGGCAGCTAGTACATAATGTATAGAACTTATAGTTATGTGTATTATACAATTATACAAACGCAGGGTTTCATCTGTGTTTTACACCAGTGTTGTACAGCTCCTTTATTTCTCCCTTTATGTTTTTTAGTTTTTTTCCTGCAAACAACTATGTAAATTTGTGGTAATTATAGTGAAAGTAGCAACAATGTTCTGATGCATCTGATACAGAAATAAATGAGGTTGTGTTTTATTCCAATAATCTGTTTTAACCTTCTGACCCTGTTCAGTTTGTGTCCTTCGCTGATGGAAACAGCAAATAAAGAAAAAAGTCCTGAAATCTGTCAAATCAAGCGTGCAGTCGACTCGGAGAGACTTTGTTTCTGATGTTTATACAGTACAAGCCTTCAGTTCCCTGTCATCGAATATCAAATGTTCTCTGGCATCTGATCTCCATCGTGTTCATTATTATCTCTTCTCTTGGCCGTACCGCAGCAGATAAGAAATAGCTTTTTATTGTTGTTACATTACATATGTGCTCCAATGTGTCACAAAAAGAGCTGTGGACATGTAAATTAGGGTTGATATACAGTATTGTGAGTATTTAGCGCTCTTTTCTTACATTTAGCGCTTTTTTGTCCCGTTGACCTGAGGAGGAGAGGAAGCAGGTGGCAAAATGCAGGACAAATACCATAATGATTCACTACAGGAAACAAGAAAAGCTTCACACGCTGTTCGGCTCCTGACAAATTATTTTATTTCTCTTCTTCAACAAGGCAACGTTTAAATCTACAACATCTTCCACAAGCAAATATAATACAAAGAGAAGAGAGACCAGTGAACTCATCATCACCAGACTGTCTACCTACCTAACTAACTTAAGATTCAGTTCATTCACAGCTTCAGTGACTGGCTCAAGTGAAACCTTCAAGAATAACAAACCTTGCTCCAAAGCAGCAAGCTAAGAACAAAGCATGCTGGGAAATACAAGGCTACTAATAAATAAAGCTGCATTCAAACATAAAAGAACATTTTGGTTTGGTTCATGAGGAGTCTGGTCCCGCTCCGACACAGACCTGCGTTTACAAAAACAAAAATGGAGGGTTGAGTTTTCAGCTTTGCAGTGAAAGTTTATTAATTAATGATTAATTTGATCTAAATGAGTCTTAATGAACTTTAAAAGCTGATACCTTCAGGTGGTGACTCAGCCGACTGTGTCATTCATCATCTGTCTGTCCCTCACTCGGCTGAAACCTACACACAGGATGCACTTGTGGTTTATTATTCACTGTCTTAAGTAGAGGACGTAAAGATATGCACTCATTTTATTGGCCGAGGGAAAAATAAAAAATAAAAATAAGCCTCAGCTCCTCTCACGATTTAATGCATCCTTCAGCTGTGCACTCATCTATACTTGATACTCACACTGTGGTGGCTTCTTCACTGGCTCCTGGAGCCTTTGTGGTGCTGTCTACTTCAAAGCCCTGCAGCACGTCGTCGAGTGTTGAGTGGGCTCTGAAGGAGAGAACACACACACACACACACAGATAGGAAGGAAGGTCTGAGAAAACCTGGACTTTCATGTTCACGTGCTTCAGTGTGTTGAGCTCACTGAGGCCTGAGACGGAGGAGGAACAGTCAATCAATCATTCATGAGGATACAAGAGTCTCGGCCTCTGATGTAAATACTCAAGAGCAAATGTACGACAAAATGTAACAAATGTACTTAGAACACAAAAGACTATATTTATTATATATATATTAATATATTTATTTATTCACCACGCTATGAGATAATAACACAACGTTACGAGACAGAGTTGTTTTAGAGGTAAATTCATGCAAAACCGCTGATGCGCGTTCCTGTCAGGGACAGTTTTTCATCAACAGTCTCTGCATTTCCCTCTAAAACAACTCTGTCTGGTAACGTTGTGTTATTATCTCATAGCGTGGTGAATGTGCAGGTCACAACTTGTCCACCAGAGCGTTGTGGAGTTGTTGGATTGTGTATTTGATGAGGGAAACCAAGAAATCCCATGAGCCTCTGTAGCGTAGCTCTGAGCAGCTCACGGCTCTGCTCCGCCGTTCTAAAAATAGCTTGCACCGACAATTAAAAGTAACGAAAATACTGCTATGACTATAGGGATTATGGCAATGGGCCAATTTGCCAAAATGTTGAACTATCCCTTTAAAATCTTGCAGAGTTCGTCTTTAAACTTATTACAGTGTTTTTCTACTGTACTTGCTTCTCCCTCCCTCATCTGTGTCACTAGTGGATTTATCATCAGTGGGTGAAGGCTGCTGTAGCTGCTGTAGCAGCTGTAGCTGTTGTCACCCACCTGTCTGTGTCCTCCAATAAACTCGAGCACCGCTGTGATCTTGGACACGCCGTTGGCTGTTTCTTCTTCTCTGGTTCTGCAGGGGCCGCGTCTGCACACAGCTCACCTGAGTGGAGTGGACAGACACTCGGTACTTAGATAACACACACACACACACACACAGCACGGGACCAGATCACGTCTCTTTACTCTGTTGTTGTGTCCGTCTGCTCACTGATGTTAACGAAGCTGTTGTCTCCTCTTTCGTCACCAGTTCCCTCTGATCCTGTTACGTTCTTCCTCTGGTCACTAGTGTCTTCCTCATCCTCCTCATCCTCCTCTTCTGAGCCCACATCTGTGAAGTGAAGTGAAGTAAAACGCATAAAAGCTCCATAAACCACAATGAAATTCAAACAGCGCTCAATTCAAACTGTGGGATAGTTCAACATTTTGGCAAATTGGCCCATTGCCATAATCCCTATAGTCGTAGCAGTAGGTTCGTTACCTTTAATTGTCGGTGCAAGCTGTTTTTAGAACGGCGGAGCAGAGCTGTGAGCTGCTCAGAGCTACGCTACGGAGGCTCATGGGATTTCTTGGTTTCCCTCATCAAACTCATCAAATACACAATCCAACAACTCCACAACGCTCTGGTGGACAAGTTGTGACCTGCACATTCACCACGCTATGAGATAATAACACAACGTTACCAGACAGAGTTGTTTTAGACGGAAATTCATGCAAAACCGCTGATTCACGGTCTCGTCGGGGGAAGGTTTTCAGCAAGCAGTCTCTAATAAAGGTAACAAACCTACTCCTAAAACTAATAGGGACCAATTTGCCAAAATTTCGGACTATACCTTTAAACAACCTGTTGTTGTTTTTTTGGCTTTTCCATCTCATGGAATTTTTCCAAAAATATTTCCAGGCAACTGGAAGCAGGTCATGGACTTTGTTTTCATGTCGTTCGTCCATCTCAGTAGTGTCTTAACAAAACTTGAAACTTGAAATGTGGCACAAACATTCATTCACTTCAACTCAGTGGTGAGCTGATTAGATTTTGGTGGCTGAAGGTCAAAGGTCAAGATCACGGTGACTTCACAGAACGTGATTTTGGTCTTGTTGGAATCCAATATCACAGTAACACTCTTCAAAATAATGAATAATAATAGTGAACCGATTTTAGATTTAGTGGTCAAAGGTCAAGGGCAGTAAGATTTCACACAACATATGGCAACATTCACACAAATGGTTCATATTTTATACGATTCTGTCGTGTCGGTCTGAAACCAGTCTGAGCGGCAGAGACAATGACATGAAGCAATAATTCTCACTTTAAATAAACATCTGAAGAGTCGTTCAAGCTGTTGCTATTTTTTGGAGTCCATCTCTCTCATACTGCAGCATGTGATCCATCATGTCATGATGTTGCAGACAGCAGAGTGGGGGTGATTTATTGTGGAGGAGCCACAGGATATTTCTTTTTTTTTTTGTCACCGACGGATGACAGTGATCATTCATCATCACCCGTCCGTCATCGTTGTCTGTGTTTAACGCCATCGAATCGATTTGAAATTGAAATTGCAGCGGGAACAAGCACAGCGTGGTGCAGATCGCTACTAGACTATTTACTGTAGTTTGTGAGAACGAGTACATCCAGCTTCACTTCCTCGCGGCTGTGTGAAGAACAACTCATTTGATCCGACTTCACTCCCACATTTGATCGTCTGACTGCTCGTGCTGTGGGACTGACAGACGTCTTTGTTAACAAAGCACACTGCAAAAACTCAAAATCTTACCAAGAATATTTGTCTTATTTCTAGTCAAAACAAATCTCATTATATGAAAATCACATAAAAAGTAGCTTGTTTTTAGACACTTTTTACTTCTTTCAAGCATAATTTTTTACTTGAAATAAGTAGAAAAATCTGATAGTGAAGCAAGTTTTTCTTTCTTACTATGAGCACAAAAACCTTGCTTTCACTGGCAGATTTTTCTACTTATTTCAAGTGAAAATACGTTTGAAACAAGTGAAAATTATCTAAAAATAAGTTCATTTTTAGGTGATGAGTCTTATTTTAAGTGGAAAGAGGTTAGTTTTGACTAGAAATGAGATATTGTGACAAGAAATATGACAAATATTCTCGAAAAGATTTTGAGTTTTTGCAATGCAGCGTTAAAACAAGCTGCAACTGCTCAGCACGACTTGTTGGCTCTCACCTCTCTGTACATCATCCTCCTCTTCCTCCTCTTCTCCTTCACTGCTCTGTAATCCTTTCTCCACCTCCTCACTGTCCTCTTCTGTTCTGTCTTCCTCCTCCACGCTTTCCTCCTGCCTCTCCTCACTCTGCTCCCGCTCCTCACACACTCCTGCTGCTTCCTCTCCTTCCTCTTCTGGTTGTACTCTGCGCTCTTCTTCTTCTTCCACGGTGCTGCAGGACCTGTGGACACTGGAGCTCGAGGACACGCTGTCTGTGAACACCTCGTCCTCTTGGTTGGCTGTGATGAAGCCCTGGAGGCTGCTGGCAGAGTCGACCTCGAAGGGCGGAAGCTGGCAATCACTGGAAGAAGCCTAGAAGTTCACAGAAGTTAACAGCATCATACTGTGTGGGCCTGCTGTAGGTTCTCAATCTTGTCTTAGGGCCTGATCTACTAAAGGTTTGCTTGTATAAAAAAAAACGTGTGCAAACTTGATGTCACCCGCAAAAAAATGTGCAAGCTGATCTACTAAACGGGTGCACTGAGGATTGCGTCTCTCAAATGGGCAAAAAAAAGCATACGCGATGCATTTGGCGCGTTTGCCTCGATGAATATGCAAATGTGGGCGTTTCGGCCAGAACGTGCAAAAATATTGGGAGGAGTAGATGCAAATAGATTTATTTAGCACACGCAACTTGATTTACCAAACCTGAAACAGATTGCGGTGGAAGTTTTTGTGTCTTTATTTAGTACGTTTGAAAGGCAAGTACTGTCTGGCACTGCTTTTTTTTTATTTTATTGATTTACATACCTGCCAGGGCAAAAGAGCTCTTTTCTCTCTGCATTTCCTCGCATCCGGGTCATTCCAGCGAACTGTAGCAGTTTTTCAGGTGTGTTAAAAGTAATTTAAGCGTTGTTACGCACGCCGCACGTCTCTCCTCCAGTGCGCTCCGCTCCTCTCCTTTCTTCTCCTCCCTCTCTGGTAGCAGCACCGCACAAAACCCTCATTTAAATACTGCGGTTTGCGCGTGCTGTCATTTAGCGGGTTACTCTTAGTAAATCGCCTGTTTTTCGTGCGCTAACCAAACACACAAAATTAACCTGGAGCACGCAATTTACCGCCCCTTAGCTGGGATCTTAGTAGATCAGGCCCTTAGAGTAGGCAGACGGTAAAAACAAACACTAAACATGGAAGCAGTTCATCACAGAGTTACAACAGTAATGGTTCGGGTCTATCCAGGGACCCGATAATCTGCTGAACCTGTTCCGTGCTCTCTTTTGGTGTGGTGACCTGAGTCTGAAGATGCACAGGAGTGATGTGGCTGCAGGCGGGGGAGTCTGGGAGGCTGGTCTTCATAACACCCATCATGTCACGCCACTTTACATCTGTTAAAACGCGAGCAAAAAAAACAAAAAAAAAACAGTTTTTGTCCCTTGTCTTCACCTGTACTTTCATATTGCTGCGGATAACCAAAGCAAAACAGCTGTTATTTTTCATTGAGCTGGTTTCAATCAGGTTGGAGGATCATAGAAACCTGATTTATCGCTTCAGTAATATCTATACATACTTACATGGAGGGTGATAGGATACTACTATGAATACTCTTCTTTATTCTAAAAAAAAATGATATGATTCATAAGATATTGTGGTAACATTTCATAGTAGGTACACACTATTAAGCATTAAATACTGAATTCATCATTTATAATGCATGAATACTCAGTATGTAGTTTATAAATACAGTTAGTGCTTATCAATGATGAGTAAAACATTTTTAACTGTGTTTATAAACTACATACTAATGAGTATTCATATGTTATAAATGATCAGTATTTAATGCTTAGCTAATGCTTAATAGTGTGAACTTATTATAAAGTGTTTCCACAATATCATATGAATCATATCATGGTTTTTAGAATAAAGAAGAGTATTCATAGTAGTATCCTGTTACATTCCATATATGTACGGTATGTATAGATATTATGCACAGAGAATAGTCTGTGCATACTAACTCATTGAGTGCCGCGCTCCTTTCCAAAGTTTTAGTCAAGTGTACCGGCAAATTAGACCATATTTGACTTTTTATTTTAGAGCCATAGTGTATTCTATATTATTGCCACCAACACATACTGTAGCTCAATTGAAAGGTTTAACTTTATGCTTCAAATGACCACAAACCGTTTGTTTCTACGTGCCTCCGTTCCTGAGAAAAGTCAAGCTAAACATGGCTGGGTTTCACCAAAATCCCTCCTTTTTTTCTAGAAAAGGAGATAGAGCGTCTTTTATGAAAGGTGCGCTGTTTGTGTCTGTCGCTCTTCAGACACTCGCATTTCTGGATCAAAGGGCTCGTATAAGATAAATATACACAACAATTGTTGTTCTATTCACAAAACCTCCATCGGGGGCGGGGGGGGGGCGCCACTAAACAGCAATAACACAGACGCACCGTGCCGTGTCACAGCCTCTCGCCGCGGAACGTGAGGCTCTGCCGGCCACAGCGGCTCGCGAACACCGGTCCCGCCGGTGGTCGGGGTCCTTCTGGGGTACGGGTCGGTGGTGCCGGTCTGCTTTGGTCCAGAGACCATCAGATTTTACCGCGGGAGGACTTTGGGGAGGACACGGTGTTGCTCCAGATGAAGACCGGGCGGGACAGTGGGCTGAGAGCTTCCTGGTTCAGCTCCCAGCTGCTGCAGCCTCGCGGGTGAGAGCGGAGCAGCACCGGAGCAGCTGCGCTGCATCCACATGCAGACCTCCATTTGCAGAAGCTGAGTTATGATAAAAACTTCCAGATCATGAGCTGTCATGTGACTTTGATCGTCATCTATTTCAGTTCTCCTCGTCGTAGAGTCCCCAAATTTACATATAATGTGTATTAAAGTGTCTATTTTCATAATTTAAAAAAAAAGCAAAAAACGAAAAATTTCGTTTTTGGCACTCAACGCATGGGAACGAAAAACGAGAAATTACGTGGTTGGCACTCAATGAGCTAATTTCCACACCAAGTGCTCAAGCTGTAAAGACGGACAGTTACACCTTGACGTCTTTACTTGAAAAGTTTACCACCTTCTCTGCATAAACAGTGTCACAGCTCTTATCAATTCGATTTATTTGTCTTTTTAATATTGTGTAAAGTTTTATAAAGTCTTACCGATATTGTTTTTCTGGACTGGCTAATCTTATCATGACACAATTTAAAATACAAGTACAAGGATAAAATTAAATGGAAAAAATCAAGGAAAAAATCAAGTGACTACCACTATTGCTCAGTGGTATACAGGAATGGAAATTATGCCCATTTTTCCTGTAACCTGGCTGACATACAGCTGTGAGGTGGTAATTATAGTTATTAATGGTTTAACATGGTGCAGATGACAAAATATTTACAGTAAAGAAAACTGGGTCAGTTTGTGTGATAGGTAGTTGGGTAAAATGAGGTAGGTATTTTTTCATATAAGTTTTTCATGCAGGTTTCTGCATGTGTTTATATTGTGTACAAGCTTCTACCTGAGATACGTGGGGTACTATTACAGGCTGGGCCGCATCTGTTGACAAAGGCACCGTGGAGGTTTTCCTCAGGCAGAGCTGGAGAGTGTGTGATGCTGGAGAGGTCGGCGATGTCTGGCTGAGCTCTACACACACCCACACAGAGGAAAAAATGATGTTACGTTTCTGCAGGGAAATGTTACTCTGGGATAGATGACACATAAAAACATAAAGTTCAACATGCAAATCATGCACTGAAAATACATCTAAATCTTAACCAAACAAGTTGCAGATTTATTCAAAACTATTAGCTCAGAGAAGCAGCTGACATGTTGGTGTTGGGCAAATACTGTTCCTGTGCTTCGCTGACACCAGGATCAGCATCTGTTTTGTCACAGCTGTCTGGAAAGCTCTCATATTCTGGGAGAGAGACAGAGAAAAGACTCAGCAGCTCCACATAAAATCCTCAGTCACAGTCTCATGGTGACAGGACAGGAGGCATCGATGTCTTACTGGTGTTGTGAGTGTCTGGCTGTGGACTGTCCCTGGCTGCTGGCCTGCACACCTCCACTGTAACATCTGCCTCTTCTTCTGAGCTGGACATCTGGAGGAGACATAGTACTACTGTATCACGTTCACTCTGCTTTTATAGAAACCACTTTGTCAACTGTTAATCACATTTGACATTTGTGTGAACTGCTATAATACATTTTCCACCCACATAATGTTTGTCTGTGGAGCTGAGATGATGAGAGCAAAATCATCAAAGCAGCTTTCAGCTAAAATTACGGTAGTTCATTTGATGCTATAATATATTTTAATAATATAGCAAATTGCTGTCTCCTTCAAAGTCATGTTATGGTTTATTTTAAACGTTGTAAATATGTCATGTTTGATCCTACACTGTTAGTCTCAGTAACATCTGTACACTGCAGAAACTCAAGATCTTACCAAGAATATTTGTCTTATTTCTAGTCAAAACAAATCTCATTATACTTAAAGCAGAGGCGGTCCGGTCGTTTTGGCTAACTTCCTGTCAGCGGATGGAGTTAGCAGTCCCCGCCCTCGTCCCTACGTCACCACGTTCACGCGCATCCCTTGGCTGCACACACAGAGAGGACTGCCCCTTTATGCCGTTCTCTCTCCTCATTGGATAATGGTTGTAGGATACAAGGAAAGTTTTCTCCTCGGCTTACAGCAGAGCAGAGTGACTGACAGACCCGTGTTTCAGACCAAACACTCTATATAAGTGATTGCTGTCGGAAGATACAACTATTTAAGACTTATATTAACACAAACATTCCGCTTACTTCTGCTTTAAAATAAGACTCATGATCACATTAAAAAGTAGCTTGTTTTTAGACACTTTTTTACTTCTTTCAAGCAGATTTTCACTTGGAATAAGTAGAAAAATCTGATAGTGGAGCAAGTTTTTTTTTTTTTATTACAAGCACAAAAAACTTGCTTTCACCGGCAGATATTTCTACTTATTTCAAGTGAAAATACGTTTGAAACAAATGAAAATTATCTAAAAACAAGTTCATTTTTAGGTGATGAGTCTTATTTTAAGTGTTTAAGAGTTTAGTTTTGACTAGAAATTAGACATTTTGACAAGAAATAAGACAAATATTCTTGGAAAGATTTTGAGTTTTTGCAGTGTACCTGCAGCTTCTCCTCAGAGGGGCTGCTGAGAACGAGGTCGTTCAGAGCCGATCTGTACTGGCTCAGTTCAGAGCTCAGATCTCTCTCTGGATGACCCTCCGTCATGTAGCGACCCGGGGAAAGCGGCCGCCTCGACCAGTCGTCCTCGTCGTAGTGCTGTTGTTCAGTCGGGTAGTGACTCAGCCACAGAGCCAGCTCCTCCGGGCTCAGCAGTTCCCAATCTCTGTTCAGGAGCTGGGCCTCCATGTTTTTGACCCAGTCGTCTTCGCCGTGTCGAAAGAGACTGTACTGCTTTGAGCGTGGCGCAACGGCAGTGTTAGTTCCACCGGAGGGAACGGAGAAGGAAGACACGGAGGACGCACCGGAGGAGACGTTTTGGATTAACCTGCTCACTGAGTCCACTTGGTCCTCCTCTCTGTGGTCGAGCTGCAGGCCTCTCTCCACCGTGTCCAGGCTCCTGTTGGCCTGCTGCAGCAGCTCCCGAGACACTTTGAGGTTGACCAAAATGGTGCTGAGCTGCTCGTCCACTGTTATTTTGGACAGCTCCACTATCTCCCTGTCTATGGCCGCTTCTATGTCAGGTTCTTCCTTCGCAGAGTAAAACTCGCCAGAAAGAGGACACATGTCCGTTCTGTAAGTGTCCTGGTGGAACATGGATTCTCCCTCTGAACATTCATCCGTGTCTCTTGCCAGCTCTGGCTCTGGTCGACTGTCCAGCTGTCGGTCCAGGTAGGCGAGTCTTTCCTCCACGGCTTCAGCCTTGACTGTGACCGGCCTGACGGCTCTGTGAACAGCTACGACAGAAGGATTTATAAAGACACTGTGATGATATTTGAGCTGAAGAACATGTAGTAAACACACTTTTAAATATAGTTCCAAGCCATCAGTTGTGTAATTGAAGAGTTCATTTGCAAAAGCAGATAAATGCCATTTTGAAAAAGATGAGCTGATGCTTTTGAATTATTCTTTGCATAGTGTTGTTTGCAATAAAGCTTTATTTTTTTGAGCTACGTCTGTTTTGTTACGTCTCATCTCCTTGGTGAAAGCCACTCAACTTTGGTTTGACTGATATCACCTGGTGTAAATAATAATCAAAAATTGTTTTGAATTTTTTTTTAAAACAGAGTTATCTGCTTTTGCAAATGAACTCTTCAATTGCTTTTTTCATTGCACAAAAGAACAATAATCTGTACTGTATGTTTGTGTGTTGTGCTGAGTACCGTTCTGCACTGGCTCCTCCACAGTGTTGCACTGAGTTGTGGTCTTGACCCCCAGCTCCAGATCTTGTTCTGGACAAAGCCCACCACCACTCATCTGCTCCTCAAAGGACAACCTCTGTAGCGCATACATACATACAAACAGGGGGATCATATAACAGCTTATATCCACATAACAGGATGGAAAATCATCTCTGTAGTGCACAAAGTCAATGAAAAGTTGTTGCAGTGCTCACGATTCCCATGTATTTTCTCACAGTTATTTGATTACAATGACAATGTTCTTGTTTTCAATTGTTTTAAAATAAGAACATGAACCAAGACAGGATAAAAGTTGCTTCAATAAAACCAAATAACTTAATAATCTAATTCTTAATTTCAAAATGTGCACTTCAGTATCCTCTAACACTTACCCACGAGCCAAATACTGCACCACCTGAACGTATGACTTTGCAGACACTGAGAGGTATAAATGAAGGCACACCTTAATGTCCTGTTGCACTGTGCAGCAGAGTCTCTGCAGGCTGCAGGTGCGGACCTCGGGGTGCTGCTTCAGGCCCTTCAGGACCACATCATAGTACGGCTGCGGCACTCTGCTGTCTGCTGCCAGGACCCGGCCCGTTTCCATCACCTGTTTGATCCTGTCGGGGCTCAGAGTGCCCCACGGTTCACTGTCTGAAACACATTTAAAACATAATGCATCCAATGTCTAAATAACCGTCACTTTCTACATCCTAGAACTACAGGAGACTTTGAATCAAAACTTTGTAGATGAATAAACAATTTAACGATTAACTACTGTATGTTGGAAATGTCATCAGTGCCTTTGTACTGTTCTGCTTTTCAAATGCTAAGTTCTGCTTTAGTTTTCTATTCCTCAAGTTAAATCAAAACCAGAGCCCACTGAGTAATCAACCTAATCAACATGTAACTTTCAAAACTGTACACTGTCCATTTGATCCTTACTTAAAATAAAGAATGATCTTAACTGATGTCTGCTTAATTTGTTGACTCTCCTAGCTTACACTTAGTTAATACAACTGGCTGGTGAGGAAAGTAATTAAACTTATCAGGCTAAAGTAACCTTTTCTGAAAGGTATGAGTGTCAGGAGGAATAGTAAGTCAGTGGTTCGATTCCTGGCTCCTACTGTATGTCTGCAACCCACACTTGCCCCCAATCTGTGAATGTGTGTGAGTAAGTAGATTTCGAGCGATGTTTCCAGCGCTATGTGTGAATGTGAGTATTGTATTTAGAGGCAAGTTTCGTTGTGTACCGCACAATGACAATAAAGTCTTTGAATTTGATTTAAATTTGACTGACTGACGAGCTGGCTGATGAGTTGTCTAAACACAGCTATACTTAAACAGCTTAGAATTAATTATCTACTTTGGCACAACAAAATTAAATTTTTCAGTGTACTTTGAGATTGTGTGAATAGAAAAAAGGCAAAACTTTATTCCCTGATATGTTTGAAAAGAGAAGCCAGTCTGAGACAAATACCTGTGTAGAGTTCCTGGATCAGAGCACACAGACTGTAGATGTCGGCCTCCTTAGTGCAGGGCCGCTGTTTAATAACCTCTGGAGCAGCCCATCGGTAAAGGCTGGGGGGCAAGGCGATGTTCTTGTGGGTTTGCACACTTGTATTCTCACTACTGGAAACACACACACACACACACAATAATGTAAAAAAAACTCAGATGGAGGAAGAACCACTTGTACCTTCTACATTAAAGCTGCATTGAGCCTGGCGTAGGCGAGGGTGACAGTCTGCCTACCTGGGGACCATGAAGCCTAAACCGGTCAGCTTGGCCACTGTGAGCGTAGTGAGGACCACACTGTGAGAAGACAGCGCCCTCATCACCAGGCCGGCTCTGTGGAGGTACTGCAGACCTTCGCAAACCTGCAGCATCACTGACAGCAGCCATCGGTCCTGCAGCACTGGGAACTCTGTGCGCTGCAGACGGGGATAAGAAGTCAAATCTATCCACAAAATGTAAACCTTCATCCTTCAGTGTCAAGAATTCAAGTACAGTCATAAAATATTTGCTATTGCATTACAGTTAGTTTTTAAGTATTTCTTTGCCACTGAATGCCCCTGTCACACAACTAGGGATGTCACAATTACTTGTTTTCACAATTAATCGCGGTATTAAACGCCACAATTAATTAATCGTAAAGATTCCTAAATACCGCCACTTTCCAAAAAAAGATTATGTCGGAACCGTATTGGCAGATGAATTGGTAGGAATTTAAATGCTAGAGTCAGTGTCATTTGCAATAATAAAAAAAAAATTAAACGTTTGGTATAGATGACAATTAATGACTTATATTTCAAACACTTTAATAATTGGTCATATTTTAATAGATACTTTGTGGAAATAATTAGTAATGTAATTATATTTTGACTATATTTGATTTTACACATTAATAGTGTTTGAAATTAATTGATGCATAATAATCATGATAATTGTAATACCGAGATTATTTCTCTGACGATAATCGCACCTGGAAAATCTGTATTCGTGACATCCCTACGCACAACGGTAAGGTTCATACCACTGAGCCAAAATGTCTCGCCAGTGTGTCTTTGTTACCCTGTTGTGCAGCAGGTTGTGCAGCGTCCCCACAGCAACTCGCTCAAACACCAGGCTGGTCCAGTGGAGGTCGTCGGACAGACTCACTGCCATCAGCTGCAGCAGCCGTGGGTGGAACAGCTGACTATTTACACATTCACACACACACACACACATAGACAAAAACATACAGCAAAAAATATTCATTGACAACCACAGGGGTCATCATTGATTCAGCAACCATGAGAAGCACTAACTGTGCTCCTATTTCTGCCATAGTTGAGGTCATTTCATGTGCTGCTGTGGATGGGCTCAGCCATAAAAATGTATTTTAGCCAATTTAAAAAAAATCAATACAATTTTATTTATATAGCACCTTTCAAAGCAAAAAAATGCTTTACATTTTGATTGAAAAAGTATACAAAAGAAGTGAAATAAGAAGAATGACGTGGAGACTAATACACGAAGATTAAAAACAACAATAAAATATAGCAATAGTAAAAGATAAAAACACAATAAAATATGATAAGTATAAAAAAAACTATTAAAAAATTTGATAAAATAGAATAAAATACAGGATAGAAGTATAGAACAAAATATAAAAACACTCAAAAGACAGAGAAAACAATAAGAGAGATTAAAGTAATAGACTGTAAAACTGTAGAATAGAATAGCCATACAGGAATATCCTAATCTGCTCCTTATATGTATATATGCACCGTCCCATTACAACTCTTTCCCTGTTATTTTATCTATTGTGTCTCACAGCCACGATGTCTGTTTTTACCTGAACCCACCTGCAGTAGTCTTGTTCTATGAGCAGCAGGTCCAGATGAGCTGTGTCGCTCTTCCCCATCGTCTTCACCGTCACCCTGGAGCCTCTCCAGTTGTAGCTGAGACACACAGTGTTTTTATTAAAGAACATGCCTGTACTTTCATTTACCTCTTTTCAATTTCGGGTCACATCAGTCTACACCTGATCCCACTGGGTTCATTTTTTTTATTTTATTTTATTAAGTGTGCAGGTAATCAATCTAATAATTTATCAGTCACTGCTTTGACTTTATGTCTTTCTGCAGAGTCTGATAATAACTCAGTGGACAAGGAAACAACCTTAATAACTTCAGACGACTGACATTTTTCAATTATGGTTTGATAAAAGAGGTGCCATGTAATCTCCACCAAACAGCACCTTTAACACACACACACACACACACACATGGACAACAGACCCATCAGTCATAGTCTGGGAAGCAGCACTAGAAGAAATCCCATGTGTTGACATACTTTTCTGAGCCTCTGGCTGTGGCTCTAGCTGCGGCTGAGTGACTTGGCCTTACTTGGTCATGAAGGTGAAAGAGCCGCAGGTGAAAGAAAGCAGAGGTTCATCCTCGGCCTGGGTCAGATCACTCTCTCCTATCAGTGGAACAGATGCCGGCAAAGCCAGAGCCTGGCAGGAACTGTTTACACACACCTACACGACAAAACATACAAAGGAGAAAACTCAGGCTTCTAGTTTTCCAATGCAGTGCAGCAGTGTTTGCTGTAAATCATGAAGGCAACAGGAGTAGTGTGGATAAATGAAACCAGTGTGTGGTAGATTAACCCAGTGAACAATTTATATAAAAAACAAATAAATGTGAACAAATAGCAGAAATACTCAATTTTTCTTATTATAATGACATTTGATACATAATTTTTAAAAAACAATGAGTAGTGACCAATAATCATGTAAGAAACCCATCCCAGGCAAATTACTGTAAATATTAGTGGCTAAAGCTCCAGAGAAAACAGACCAAATGCCCCATTACATACAATTGTAGCATGATATCTTAAGAACATGTTCCCACACATTAATGGGAAATGAAGTTAAACTTTATTTACATACTTTACTACTTTCCCAAACTGATTCAGGTGTTTTTATTCATTTACTAAGAGAAATGTGATAAACAAGAACAGTTTACAGACAAATGTGAATGAAAGGGAACCCCAGAGAAGCAAGACTGACTAAACATACATACTACTACTAATAATAATAATGGCTTGGATTTATATAGTGCTTTTCATGGAACCAAAATAGCATAGCAATGTGTAAATGTGTAAATGATTGTATACTGTATTCAGTGATGTACCTTTCCAAAGCCCAAACAATGGGCTGTTGTACAGGTTGACCTGCTGTTTGTCTTCTTTTTGAACTGCATGTCAATTCCACTAAAAGGAGTAGAAACACAAAAACATTGCAGTTGATCACATATCAGACAACCATCGACTTGACTATGAATAATGAATCACAAAAAGCTATTCATTCTATTTTTTAGAGTATTCTTTAAAATGTATTATATATTAGATTGAGCGGCTATATTTTTAGTAGAATACAGTACAAAAAGTACAAAATATCTATGAAATGGACAAAACACAATGTGCACTTCATGTTCATGTTTCTAAAAGGTCATTTTCAGCACCACTGAACTGAAGGCTGACATTTTAGCATGAAGAGTTATTAGAGGAAAAGAATGAAGCTGAAAAGCTGTTTCACTCCTGTGACCTCAAGAAAAGCTTTTTCTATTACATATAATGGTCTAATCTTCAGTAGCAGAACAAACAGGAGCACACCCACGTAAATGCACCCCACCAGTTTCAAGGATCTCCATTCAAATTGTGGTGCTTCCTTCATAATGGGCAATTATTTATTATTAATAGAATATACACTGAACAAGAAAAACATATGATCCTGTATAGATGTATGTTCAAAATACCGTGATTTTATGCGATCCAACAAAGAGACGGGGTGCAACAACATGGAGGTTGAGATGTGAGGCGTGCTACTGTATTGCTTCTTCATGGTTGAACTCTGACACAGCCTCTGCATAGAGGACATGCAGCTCTCCAGGAAGTCTTGCATCTAATGAAATAGAAACATAACACTGATTCAGAGATGAGTAGAGCACTGGACAGTCCAGATTTACCTGAATACTGGACCATAATCTACCATGTGTTGTGCAGAACTTTTTTTGTTTTACTTTATCGCAGTCTGTTTCACCGTTTTATAAAAGCCTGACCACTTACTGTATGTGACTTAATGGATGTGTAAGAACAAAACATGGATTAAAGGACAATTCCAGGCAAATTCAACCTGGGGCTAGAGTTTAGTTTTTCAGGTCTAAAAGAATGAATCTGGAGATTTTCTTTTTAATTGCTCCTGTTATGCAGTAGTTCTGTCAGTCCCCGCGATCCTTGGCTATTTACATCCCACAAAACTGCAATTTTTTTTTCTTTACAGACAATGTCAGCTGGCTATTCAAACACACACTGAGGTGTTTGTTTACTTCAAGAAAGCCGGCATGTTTGTAAACGGAGCTGAAATACTAAGTTGCGTGAAATCTTCAGATTCATTCTTTTAGACCTAAAATATTATATTAGGAAACAATAGCCCCAGGTTGAATTTGCCCAGAATTGTCCGTTAACCATTTCAGCAGTCATTTTAACTTTTTTTTAACCCTTTAATTGTAATTTTACACACCACTCCCCCTCAGCAGCTTACCCGGCCGCTGCCCTCCTGTGTTGCAGCTCTGAGCCAGTCAAAGGGAGTCCTGCCGTGCTCATCGTGGAGTCTCAGATCTCCTCCAGCATCCAGCAGGCCGCTCACCACTGAAGTGTTGCAGGAGATTACACCTGCATGAACTGGGGTGCTCCAGTCGTCACAGCGCCTAGAATCAAATTGATTAATTTAATCCTGGACTTGGATTTGCATTTTGAACAGTGCACACCCCTCACCAACCCTGTGCCCTACAGCAGACATAATAAATGCTTTTTCAAATATGTATTTACAAACTTTTATAACATTTGGAAGTAAATTAAAAGTGAATTAAGTATATTCAAACAAAACAAAATTAAGATTTAACTGTGATGTATAATACTTTTTGGCCAAGAGACAAAATGTTATCCCTAACCTGTCCCTTATTCTTTAAAATTTCATTTTAAAAGAAAATACTCAGTGAGTTTTGTCGTAACTAGTGTATCAGTTTGTGAGTTATGGCTAAAAATGTGTTTTCTGAGGTCACAATGGTATTTGACATTTGACCTTTGACCTTGGGCCACCAAATTTTCATCTGTCCCTCCCACTTGCATCCCTTTGTTACATTGCAATACCTTGCACTTGTTTTTAGAGCGTGCTAATTTTGAGGGTTTGGGGTTGAGAAGGATCTGAAGTTAAAATGCTGAAGTCCAGTGAGTTCAGTCTGAGGACACCAGGTTTATGGCTGAAGTCCAAGCCACATCGCTGCACAGCGATGGGCATGGGCAAAGTATTTGTGGTACAGTAGGTACATACAGTAGGTATTAATACAGTGTTACAGACTTACTGGTTGGGGTCGGCTCCATAATGAAGGAGCATCTCTGTCACCTTCACTTGGCCCAACAGAGCAGCACAGAACAGCGGACTCTGACCGAGATGATTCACACAGTTCACATCAACACCTGGAGCAAACCAGAAAACACTGAGATTGTGATCGCGTTTTTGTTCCTCCTTTCTGAATTGAATGCTTTATTGTCATTGTACACAGAGTACAACCACATTTTAAAACAACTTTTTAGTTTGTCTTGTAAGTTTTGGTATTGCTTCATAGCCAACCAGTGTAAAGGAAATGTTGCCAGTTCACCATCAAACTTCATTCCTTTACTTGACAAAAACTGTCGCCTACAGAGGAAACCAACCATTTTTGCATCAGTTTTAAATTATAATCTATTGTCTTAATCTCTTGGTAAGACTGGCAAGTATGCAACTGTCAATGCAAACTTTGGCTATCAAGCAACAAAAAAACACACACAAGTAGTTCCTTTGAGCACTGGGTGCCACATTTAAAAAGTGTAGGAAATTAAACTTAATTTGCATAATACTTAACTCAATGTTTTATTGGTTAAACAGTTGCACTACAACAGTAACTACAGTAGTTGCATACCTTTCTTCAGCAGTTTCTCCAGCTTGGTAAGATTTCCCTCCAAACTGTACTTGTGCAGTTGAGCATGTACGCCTCCTGAGGTAACAACCCCCATATACACAGGGCAGGGGAATGGCAGCGCAGTCATCCTGTTTCATCTGGTCCGCCAACTTGTCAGCAGAGGGCACTGTCAGTAGAGTGAGGTCAAACTTGTTACAGCCCGATTGTCTTAATGGGCACTTACTTACACAAATGCACAAGTGCCACATCTGAGGAATTTCACCCAAGGCAGACGTTTCTCCAATCAGATCTCATATTCAAGAGGGCAAAACACACTATAAGTATGTGACTTTACAAAGTGATAATTGTCGTAGTGTCACTGTTTTTACTCCTCACATTAGTCTACATTGTGCAAAATTTCCCAATGCACACAGCTTGCTTTTCATAATGCAAACTACTCTTTTGGGTTATTTGCTTAAAATGACACATGACACATCGTACTTTTCATCAAGAAAAATTGCAACTCTTCTGACTTGGATATTGCACTTTGCCATATTGCCATTACGATTATGTTTTTGATTAGTTAGCACAATCTGGGAACTGTCAAGTCCTGTGAAAGTAGAAAAGAATGATATGTTTACCAATTATCGAAAGTAAGTTCAGTGATGGAAAGTCACAAAATATTTTCACACAAGAACTGTACAATGTGCAATTTTGGCAGCTGATTATGTATGATACAGCAGAGATGAGGGAAAGAGAGAGTTTGTCACCTCCCTTTGTTAATTGAGTCTTGACTAAACCCAATATAAATGTTTTTTATACTTATTTACACTGTAATATTGCTTTTATGACATTATTTTTGGTTGTCCTCAACCCAAGGATCACAATATAAGTTATTGCATTATAAATGTTAACCCTGGCTTCTCCTATGGCTGCTATACGGTCACCATGGTAACAGCTATAGCAAGCATTAGCATATCAAAATACTAACTTATGGCTTAGTGGTAGCACAGTGTTTTATAATATTTCACCAAATCATATGATATAAAACCCAGAACACAAGTGAGAAAGATAGATAATAATAATATCATAATAATTAATCTAAATAATTTGGCTAACGTTAATTAGCAAAGCCGCTTACAAGATGTTTGTCAGCTAGCTAAGTTAGCATCTTGTAACTTCTAAGAGGGGGAAAACCATGGGGAAAACACCCGGGAAATAAGATTACAAGTGGTCAATACTCTAAGCAAAAGTGTTTCATACATAATACCGAGTAGTAAAATCGAGACTTACCATGTATAATTAAGTAGCAGGTGTGTTAGCTTTTAGCAGCAAACAGTTTTTAGCCGTTTGGAGGTTAGCCGTTCGTCTGTCACTGTCACGTGACCGCCCCCTAGTGGCTGATGTCAGCACCGCTCCACGGCGCACCTGCTGTGAATGAAAATGAAAACTATAAATGTCCATTTTGTATCACTTGTTGGAAAGATTTGGAAAATTTTCTTTTTGCTAAAGCCACAGTTAGGTATCACTTTGATGAGAAAATTATTATTTTTGGCTCCTCCTCTCACAATAATACATTTAACATAATTAATGTCTTCATATTACTAGGGTAAATTCCATAGCTTATTCATAAAGCCAAAATGTCCAATACAACCCCATCATTCCCATTATTTTCAGTTGAATTAAAAATATATTTTGAGCCTGTATTATATGTTGAATCCAACAAAAAAATGTATATCAGCGATTGAATTTTATTCAAATTATATTAAGTAGCCTAATCTTGTCTGCCTTTATAACTTGTTCTCTATCTTTAAGGTCCTTTTTATAATTTATTTCTTTTATTAGACCTATTTATTTATTTACTTATTATTTTATCATCTCTATATTTCTTATATTATTTATCTACTCCATATTATTTGTTTAAATGTTTTGATAATGTTTGCCTTTGTCATGTCTTGGAATGTCTGTCGCTTTGTTTTTTGTTCCTTTTTCAATTGTTGATGTTATTTGGTGATAAATAAATTTATATAAAAATTAAAAAAAAAAAAATGAATGAAAATGAAAACCAGACCCTCTGCTGCTCTGCATGGTGTGGACTGGAGTGGACCACCGTCGGATATGATGATCTCCTCTGACTCACTTCAGCCTGTTACAGCATCAGTGCAGTAGATCTGATCTGAGGACAGCCTGGCAGCTGCAGCAGCTGTTCTCCATCACTGTACCAGAGAGTGTGTAGGTATTAAAGGCCTGTGCTGCAGACTGACTAAACTGCAGACATTTTGAACTCATGTGATTGTTAATGACTTCAGAAATCTAATTGTATGTTTCCAAAATGTAGCTATGTTCTTAGATATTGTTTATTGTAGAGTAGAGCCTAACAATAAGGCAAGGCAAGGCAAGGCAAGGCATCTTTATTTATATAGCGCATTTCATACCAAGGCAACTCAATGTTTTTTTTTTAAAAGAACAGCATAAAAACAAAAAACACAGTTAAAAGCAGGAGCAAAGAAGAATAAAAAAGTAAAATAAAAGAAAGTAGATCAAGTTAAAAGTTCTTAAAAAGAGCTCAGCTATAAATGAAAAGAGAAATGTTTTTAACCTGGATTTAAAAGTGCTCACAGTTGGGGTTGATCTCAGTTCTGCTGGTAGTTTGTTCCAGTTGTGTGCAGCATAACAGCTAAATGCTGCTTCACCAAGTCTGGTTTGAACTCTGTGCTCCACTATTTGACCTGAGTCAGTAGATCTCAGAGCTCTACTGGGTTTGTACTCTACTAACATGTCATTCATGTATTCTGGACCTAAACCATCCAGTGATTTGTAAACCAGTAGCAGAACTTTAAAATCTATTCTGTAGCTGACTGGGAGCCAGTGTAAGGTCTGAAGAACTGGGGTGATGTGATCTGATCTCTTTGTTCTGGTTAAAACTCGAGCTGCAGCTGTTTGATACTTTTTTGGGGGAGTCCTGTCAGAAGACCGTTACAGTAGTCAAGTCTACAGGAGATAACATGGAAAACTTGTCTGAAATAGGCTCTACCTAAACTCAAATTAATCTATAGGCCTATGCTTTTGTAATTCACTGATTGTTCACAGATAATCCCAAAGATGTATTATGCCTATACTCTTTTGATGATTACAAAAGGAGCCTACCCCTACCCCAACATAAGGCAGAGGATGTGAGTTAGTTAACCCCATGTGATAGACATGGTGAGGGCAGATGTTCCTGCTAAACCACTACAGAGGAAATACCACAAAGAGGCATGAGGCATGCTACACCTCTCTGTGGTCTCCTCACTGAATCACTGAGGAATTTCAGTCCTCATGACTCTAATTTCTACACGCTGATGTAGACTGTAGCTGCTGCTATGTGAGCGTCTCCATTTTACTGTAGCCTACACAAATCCAAAACAGTTCTGATTTTTCTTGGGAAAACAGCTTAAAGGGATAGTATCATTTTTTTTAAGTGGGGTTGTATGATCTACAAATAGCCCCTAAGTACTTTAATTGCAATAGAAGACTCTCTGCACTCCTCCCGTTAGCAACGCCAGCCCATAGCCCTGCCCAGAGATTTACAACATACAGTGTTGTGAACAGACCCATAGAAACGGCCTATTTTCGTGGCCTAAAAGAGGTTTTACCTGAAAAAAAATACACAGTTCCATTCTTCGCTCTAATATAATTTTTTCCAGCCCCTCAAAGTGCAGGAAAAACACAGTTTTTATTTGGACCTAACCAACTGCTGATCGGCGGGCGCTAACCCTGGGCGGAGGGATACGTGAGTTGGTTAGGTCCAAATAAAAACTGTGTTTTTCCTGCACTTTGAGGGGCTGGAAAAAATTATATTAGAGCGAAGAATGGAACTGTGTATTTTTTTTCAGGTAAAACCTCTTTTAGGCCGTGAAAATCTCTGGGCACGGCTATGGGCTGGTGTTGCTAACGGGAGGAGTGTAGAGAGTCTTCTACTGCAATTAAAGTACTTTGGGGCTATTTGTAGATCATACAACCCCACTTTTAAAAAAAATGATACTATCCCTTTAAAAAACACACACATATTTATGTATTTCTCCTTGGCCATGACACTTTCTTAAATGTGCTTCAACTGGCAGCAGCAGAATCTGGTAGCTCTGAGTTTTTACTCAACTTTGCTTTATTTTTTGTTGTGTTTTTGTATGTTTTTGTTGTATTTTGTCAAATATGTGGGGAGAGGAGCTTCTTTCATTGAAAACAGAGCAGGTCTGGAGGATGCCACGTTGTTCCAGCTGAGATGAAGAGGTGCTTTTGTGTTTAGCTGCTGGTGCAAAGGTGACGGCCTGGAGGTGAAGGTCGTTTCTGTCGTCAGTCATCAGGGGGAAATGTCAAGTTAACGCTCTGCCCAACAAGAGTGATGATGATGATGAACTGTTGATGACGTTGATGAGGCCTCATAAAGTAGTAGACAATGTTTTCAATCCATGGCAACGGCTGAAGCTCCATGTGAAGTTCTGAATGAAGTCGTTGCTATAGGATACAGACTAAACATCCTGAGAGCATCCTTTTAATAATATCAGGACTTCAATCATATTTCCCTAATGGATTCACTGGGGAGATGCACACTGAAGATGGAGGAGGCCAATCTGAACAACTCCATAATGGACCAGGATAATGTAGAGGTGGATGATTCGTCCTCTCTCTTTTTGCTGCAGGATGGAGAGATATAGAAGATCAGACTTTTTAATTCTTCTGCAAATGGTAGATGAGCTAACAGACAAATTAATTTTGTATTCCTATTCCCTATTATCATTATTTTAATTTCCCTTTTGTTTGAGTCTTTAGTGGTCATACCATCAGCCACTTTTCAATCTCAGCATCACACCTATAGATGGATGAAATCAAAGAGAAGCTGTATGAAGCAGTTCTTAGACAATATATTTGATCCGTATCACTTGGATACACAAAGAATTTTTATTATTATGTGTATATTGGGTAAAATGTGTATTCCACATCAGTTGTCACTTAAAAAATAAAGCCTAATGATACTGTTTTTCTTTATTTTTACCATTAGAAACAAGAGCTTTGAAAGCAAGTAACACAAATGTTGAATTGCCCATCCATTTGCTAATGTTAAGTGTTGTGAAAGCCTGTAATAGAATCATCAAAATGTCAGGAGAATGGTGCAATATATTTCTCATTGAAGAGCCAAAACAACCTCTTTCCACACAAACCTGTAGTCAATATGAATTAAAACAGGAAATCAAAGGAAAAACATTGAAAATTGTGGGTTATCGCACACACACCTGTCACATCTTTCACATCAAGTGACACTAATGGGATTGAGAAGGAAAACAACAGCAATAGAAACAATGTCCCACTACCATCTTGTGGGAAAGTATGGAACTGCAAACAATAACACCAAATGAGGAGATAATAATATATACCCCCGATATTACAGAGCCAGTACCAGGCATCCTGTCCACTCACAGTCCGCCTGGACAACAGTGACATTCATAATGCGAGCTGGATAACCACATTAACAAAATCTAACTGGAATCAGGAGTTATCAAAGCTGGTGCTCAGTCACTGAAACCAGAACGCAGGTTTTGGTTGAAGACACTTTGACTCTTGGATATTTTCAGCTTGATATTCACAAAACACACATGAGCCAGGCCTCATAACAAATATCTCAGAAGTCTTAGGATGAAGAGAAAGTGATTCAGAGGGTTCACCGGTGTCACAGAAATCTGTTACTCGTGCATTACAGCAACCACAAGAATCTCAAACCTGATCCAGTTTTTGGCACAAAGTATCAGTGTGAGTGAGACAACACATTCAAGACCACAGAGCACTGAATAGAGAGTAAGGATAGTTTCACCACCTCAAAGGAAACAACAACACATTTCTTCCTCTACTAAATCCTCACTGGCCATCGTCCCATGTTACAATAGAGCCCTCTGGTGGACAGTTGGACCACCACCTCCCTCTTACTCATCTTTCCAAGTTTAAAGTTGTCAACTGAGTTTTGGGGTGTAGCTCAAATTAATCAAATAGCCTTTATTGTCATTGCAACAGACAAGTGCAACGAAATTTGTGGTGCCACATCCATTCCAGGGCTAAAACAGACTAAAACATGTATACTCACACAAAAATAAAAAAATAAAAAATAAAAAATAAGTCAAGCTGAGCTGCTACACTTCAATGCTCCTGACATGTGCAGGCCTTGAAGATATCCTGGAACTCTTTGTCCAGCTTTGGCCACTATACACACACCTCCTGCAGTGCTTTTCCTCTGGATAGAAGTGTCTCAAACTCTCTAGTTCTGATGACTATAGCGTCGGTGCACCAGTTCCCACACCTGTGAGGACTGGTAACTTCAGGGCCATCCAGGATGAGAACCATCTCTTCTGGTACCTCGAGGTTTGGTTTCTCCGGTAAGGCCAAAGGTCCTCAGGGTGTCTGTCTTGCATCTCCACTGCAGCCCCTCTACTCCACCGCTTTTCTCAGCCAAGCGACATATACCATGACTAATTCTCCAGGCAACCTGCCTCTTATTGCACTGCAGAAGTTCACTGGGTTTGTGGGTTAAAATGGGCCTTTAAAGGGATAGTTCAGCATTTTGGCAAATTGGCCCATTGTCATAATCCCTATAGGTTTGTTACCTTTAATTGTTGGTGCAAGCTATTTTTAGAACAGTGGAGCAGAGCTGCGATCTGCTCAGAGCTACGCTACGGAGGCTAATATGGGATTTCTTGGTTTCCCTCATCAAACTCATCAAATACACAATCCAACAACTCCACAACGCTCTGGTGGACAAGTTGTGACCTGCACATTCACCACGCTATGAGATAATAACACAACGTTACCAGACAGAGTTGTTTTAGAGGTAGGCTAAATGCAGAGACTGCTTGCCGAAAAACTGCCCCTTGACAGGAATGCGCATCAGCGATTTTGCTCCGCCGTTCTAAAAATAACTTGTACTGACAATTAAAGGTAACAAACCTACTCCTAACTATAGGGATTGGTGGCAATGGGCCAATTTGCCAAAATGTTGAAGTATCCCTTTAACAGCTTCACAAGCTTATCAAACACCCTGTGTCCTGGCTCTGCAGGGCTGCCTAGATTCCTGATCTCTTATAAATCTGGCAACCCGCTAAACCAGGAAAAATGGCTTTTTTTTTTTTTGCCAGCCTGCATTGGTTATCACATTAGCTTCAAAATATGGTGGAGAGCTTCAAGTATATAAAACCTCACACCTCGTGCATGAAAGTTGCTGATAACAACTGCAGGTCTAAATGTTACTTTTGGGATGGACCTTAGTGAAACTATACATGCTTTCCCTGTTGGCTGAGCGATGTTTGTGGTTCTCTTTGCCTCATCTGGATCATGAAGTTGTGCTATGTTCACTTCCACCAAAGTGGGACCTCTTTGTTTAGTTTAAGTACCGACTGTGTGATTATCTGTTGGACTGTCAGACTGTTGTTGAGCGTCACTGTGTTATGATCATGGTGGATTTAAGCTACCTTCAACCTCTGCCAACAGGACCTGTCCTGTCCTGAGTAATGAAGGTGGTTGACTTGGCACATTAAGGATGTGGAAGAGATGCCAGATGCCAAAGGATGCATCCAATGTGGAAAACATGCTTGTTCCAACTAGGTAGAAAGCCTGATTATTTCCATTTTTCTTGTCATGTTGGCAGCGAAACTGTACAGCTTTACCTTATTGTGGTGTAGAACATAATGATCTCAGACTGGTAGGCAGTCTTCATGGTTCTACTCAGCATTAAAGGTGCTTTCCATAAGCCATTTTTCAGAAACATGATGGTCAGTGACGCATTTTAACAATATTAATATTCACAAATCCACATTGTGGCTCTAAACTTGCTCTGTTCGGCCAACGATTATAATCCTCTCACGAAAGCCTCCACACAGACTCCATGGTGAAACCTTGCCTGCTATTATAGTGTTCATTCACTTTAGTTACCATGGTCCTGAAATGTGAACGGCCTGACGACCAGTAGTTTTCATGCATCACTCCATCATCCTTGATTAACTTTGTGGCAAAAATGCAAAAATTGGAAAACTTCTATGCAGTGGCCACATGGCTGTAACCCTACGGCTGTAACTCAGTGGTTTTCAAACCTTTTTACAGCAAGGACCCCTAAACTGACACAAATTAGACCACGGACCTCCCCATTGGACAAAATTTTGAAAAAAAAAACCCATCAAAATATTTGTTCTGAGACTGAATACCATTTTTTTCAATGTACGTTCAAATTACTGCCAGTGGCATGCATTTTTGGAAAAATGTCAAGAAATTTCTGGAAACAAATGTAATATTTCTTGAAAAAAATTGGTCAAATTTTGAGAAAAAGTTGTGGACCCCCCCTTGAACCCTCTCAAGGACCTGCAGGAAGGAGGCATGTAATGGGAAGAGGCCATAACCAACATGAATGCTTTTAACTCTGCTTTAATAAATATTTACCGTCCTACAGCAACATGGCAGCTCTCTGGGTTGGAGTATACATAAAAACTAAAGAAACTTGCGGTAAAACTATCTTTTTTTAACCCCCGGCCCTCTCTATGCACCTTGGATGTCTATCCGGTGCCAGAATTCCCATCTCTGCTGATATAATTCTCCCTGATAACGTTGCAATGACATCCTGTTTACATTTTGCCTCCAAGATTATGAGAGGAATTCTTTGTGCAGGAAGATGTCCAGAGACATAAACATTAAGACTCCCTCTAATAGTTCAAGTGCCAGGTGTCCTCATAATACTGGACAGTATTAGTGCACTACTTCTACAAGCAAATCATCAATCAACTTGGGACGTGTGTGTTGTGCGCTGAAATTCCGACATTTCTGACAAGCGCTTGAATGCAGCAGTAATGCAGAGCCCACAAGTCTGTGTGCTGTGCCCGAGCTCACAAAAGCTCTTTGTCATTTTCCCCTTTTTTCCGCTACCTTCATACTCCTGTTTCAACTCTGTCTTTCTCTTTCTCTGACTTCACTACTGAGACACCGGCGACCAAACCGACTCAATAGCTAAACAAATGGATAAAAGTAGCCTATAAAGAGATAGGAAAAGAAGGTAGAAGTAGGAAGCATCTTAAATCAGTGTGTTTTTTAATCTTATTATCCTGCAACTTCACCTTCATTTTTAATTTCTAGGCTTAATTTATGTGCTTTTTTTTTAGCTACTACTTGGTTCCCTGAACTCACCATAGTATCGATTTAGTTGTAGCCTATTTGTCGCCTTCACTGGCTGCTCCGTTAAATCTGCTTTATAATAATTGGGATAGAAAACACACACACACACAGTAGAAAAAGAGCAGGAGGAGGAGGAGGAGGGATTTCCCTGATCCCAAAAGAAAAAAAAAAAACTTTTTCCTCCAGTTGCATTAGTTGGAGGAAGACGGATGAAGGAGGGGGAGGAGGGGGGCATTCCTCTCATACTGCAGATCAGGCAGGGGGGAGCTTCCTGCTGCCACTTCTTCTGTACCGCTTCCCCCCTTCTCTAGCTCCCTCTCTCTTTCTCTCTTTTCTTTTTTTTCCTTTTTTTTTTTTTTACGGCTAAACATGAATTTCGCTGGGGAGGAGGAGGACGCAGCAGCAGCAGAGTTTGAGGCCGCGAACGAGCTCCTTTTCCGGGAGAAAGGTCTGGAAAACGCCGCGAAGCTGCTGGAGAAGACGGAGCGGCGGCAGCAGCGAGTGTAGCTGTTTTGGAGGAAGGAGGAGAAGGAGGAGGTGGAGGAGGAGGAGAAGAAGGAGAAGGAGAAGGAAGGAGGGAGAGTTAAGAGAAAGAAATAACCAGAGGAGATGTTTCGAGGACGGAGAGAGTGAAGGGAAGGAGCTGCACTGAAAGGTAAAAAAAAAAGAAAAGAAAACTGACATGTTGGGTTCATTCTAGTCTGTGGAAGTTGTGGTGGTCAAGCCTTGTGTGTGTGCGGTGTGTTCAAGTACCGCGGTGAAAAGTTGAAACGAGGATTATTATAAAGAAAATGGAAGAATAAACTCTCTTGTGTTTCCCCATAGGAAAGTTACAGACACTTTTTCCCCCCTCCTCTCCCCTGTTGTTTCATGAACGCAGCCTGAGGAAGGAGAAAAGGAAGGTGGTGGTTGGTGGGTTAAAGTTTCAGACAGTGACTGACTGTGATTTAATTTAATCCTCACTCACTCATTCACTCACTCACTCAATCGCCGTCTCGCTCCGGTTCATAGGCTACGTTTTCATTCACTGGCAGCGATAGAACTGTGTGTGAATTAATAATAATAATAATGACCTTGAGTTGAGTGGTTCGGCTAAGTATTTTTTTTTTTTTTTTTGCAAATACCGGTAACCGGAGAGCCGGGATAATGGGACGTGTAGGTGGGTGTATCCTGTGTGTGTTAGCAGTGGTCCTTCTGTTATAGCTGCCTCCAGTTTCCCATGTGGGGCCACATTAGGGGTCCTTGGTGGTGTGGTGTGTGGAGTGGTGGTCCCAGGTGCCCCCCCTTCCCACTCACAGAGACATGGCTCTGTGACTGGTGGTCAGTGGTGGACAGTAACAGAGTAAATTAGATTAGTATTAGTATTAGATTTCTTTGCCTACTTATTACTCATTACTTAATACATTTCCAAGACAAATATTTTTACTTTCACTCGAGTTAATTTCTAGGAAGGCTGAAAAGTACTCGTTACTTTCAGGTCTGCTCTTTTTTTTCTACAATACTACTGAACACAAGCTGTGTTTGTCAAAGAAGGAAACCCTAACCCCTAAAAGCAGCACACCAGTGCAGGTGGTTTCAAAGAGTTAAAGCAGAAGTAAGCGATCCGGTGGTTTTGGCTAACTTCCTGTCAGCAGATGGAGTTAGCAGTCCCCGCCCTCGTCCCTACGTCACCACATTCACGCGCATCCCTTGGCTGCACACACAGAGAGGACCGCCCCTTTATGCCGTTCTCTCTCCTCATTGGATAAAGGTTGTAGGATACAAGGAAAGTTTTCTCCTCGGCTTACAGCAGAGCAGAGTGACTGACAGACCCGTGTTTCAGACCAAACACTCTATACAAGTGATTGCTGTCGGAAGATACAACTATTTAAGACTTATATTAACACAAATATTCCACTTACTTCTGCTTTAAGGACCTTTTAACTCTTGTTTCTGAGAATTAACTCTTTGAAACCAGCTGCACTGATGTGCTGCTTTTAGAGGTTAGGGTTTCCTTCTTTGACAAAACACAGCTTGTGTCCAGTAGTATTGTAGAAAAAAAAGAGCAGACCTGAAAGTAACGAGTACTTTTCAGCCTTCCTAGAAATTAACTCGAGTAAAAGTAAAAATATTTGTCTTGGAAATGTATTCAAGTAAGAGTAATAAGTACCAAAGAAATCTAATACTCAAGTATTAGCTAGATGCATGGCTCTGTGACTGGTGGTCTTGTATACACAGGGTTTTTTTCACTGAGAACCTTCACATGCACACTGTAATCTGCTTATCTGGAGATTTCTATCACAGTTTACACTCTTAACAGTAACATGATTACAGCTGATGGTTGTTATAACAAAGGTTTAGTCTGTGAGCGCTGCTGCATGCCGGTGGCTATATACATACATGCCTCTAGTCTAAAAGGTTTGGGGAAAAAAGGCAACATCCAGGTTTACTTCATCAGGTGACCTTTGACCTCCCATATCTCCCCGAAAAAATACCAGGCCGTTGTTTGTTTACACACACATTCTTGTGTTGTCATTTTAGAGTCGGCAGTTGAGAAAAATCTGTTTTGATACAGTACAGGTACTATAAGTCTCACCTCACACCAGAACATACACTGCAAAAACTCCAAATCTTACCAAGAATATTTGTCTTCAGTGTTTCCCCCAGAAAAATTGTTAGTTAAGGTGGTGTCTGACCTGTCGACGGGGGGGGGGGCGGCGGCGGCGCGGATCTGTTGACGGGGGGGGGGGGGGCGCGAGCGGATCGATCGCTTTCAACGCGCGCTGCTGTTATGTATGCGCGCTTCTCTGTGGTGTGTATGTGTGTGAGACAGTGTTGGGCAAGCTACTTGGAAAATGTAGTGAGCTAAGCTACAAGTTACTCTACATGAAATGAAGCTTCACTACACTGAAGCTACCCACCAGAGAAATGTAGCAAGCTACGCTACAATAAAATGACAAAAGTAGCTTAGCTACATCAAAGCTATTTTTTTTAGAAGTTAAATAAAGTTTTTCATTAATATCGGCCCATTGTGAGTGCTGAAAGATCTATGCAAGTACATTCCAAAAAAACCCGAGTGTCTTTTCAAACAGTGGTTCCTAAACTTTCTTGGTCAGATTTTTTTTTAATTCATCAATTAGGCTACTAGACATTTCAGGCGACCTCATTTGAATCTCAGGCGACCCCACGTGGGGTCCCGACCCCAAGGTTGGGAAACACTGTTTTAAAAGACGTCGGCCACGGACGGAGTGGGCGACATGCTGGGACAAGGAGCTTTCGTTTTAACTGCTGCAGCCTCTCTCCCTCTCGTACTGTTCAGGGTGTTTGGTTTGATTCATTAAAAGGCGCGTTCCTACAGGACCGGTCCCCTCACTCAGCCTCTCAGTGGCCGTGTCTCCGCTGACAGGACGCACCGGGCTCTTGGAGCGACGTGCAACGGTGCGTGCGGTCGCTGTGCAGCGATAAAGTTGTCCAGCTACGGCTCTGATTCACGAACTTAACTATCCCTCCTCCTCTGTCACCTGCTGCGTGCTGCCCCGCTGCAGCAGATGGGCATCAGCAGATACGTACATTACGTCACATGGAAGCGGTGCGTTTAAGGTCTAGAAATCGCTACATTTTTTTTTTTAAGACGTTAGTTTAGGCGGCAGCTCTTTGTTGTTAAGGCGGCCCCCTTAACAGGAAAGCGCTGCGGGAATCCCTGGTCTTATGTCATTTCTAGTCAAAACAAATCTCATTATATGTAAAATCACATAAAAAGTGGCTTGTTTTTAGACACTTTTTACTTCTTTCAAGCATATTTTTACTTGAAATAAGTAGAAAAATCTGATAGTGGGGCAAGTTTTTCTTTCTCATTACAAGCACAAAAAACTTGCTTTCACTGGCAGATTTTTCTACTTATTTCAAGTGAATATTAGTTTGAAACAAGTGAAATTATCTAAAAACAAGTTCATTTTTAGGTGATGAGTCTTATTTTAAGTGAAAAGAGATTAGTTTTGACTAGAAATGAGACATTTTGCCAAGAAACATGACAAATATTCTTGGAAAGATTTTGAGTTTTTGCAGTGTACGGATATGAGTGAAGAAGTAAGACCAGGGTATAAAGTATTAACTTGACAGGAGGACAGTGACAGGACTTTATTTATTGTTCTGCACTGGTATGATGTTTATAACAGAAAATGGTATGTTTACAATAAGGAAAGACGTAATACCATAATATGGAAACAGAAGACCGTCTGTGTGTGCCATGCTGTTATATAGTTTTTTCACCGTGAACAAAAGTGAAAGTTTCAGTCATCCTTCTGTAGCTTTAAAGAAGAACTATGCAAGATTTTTTTTTTACCTTTTATTAAATTTAAATTATTACTCTATTAAACAACGTATTGTAATTGTGATGGAGGCTCTCTGCCGTCCACCTAGCTTCTCCTGGCTGAAGATCAGAGCCTCCGACCCGGTGTCCCAGCTCTCGTCTCGGCGGCACCAGCACACAGACGCGCCCCGTAATCCGTAATCTCTTGCTTATGACCGATAAGACTACACAAATATAGCCTACACTTCGTAACACATGTAACATTATCCACCGTTCCATGAGTTGCCTTCTTGTTGGTTTCATTGAAAACAAATGCACATGGGGAGGGAGGAGGGTTAGCAAAACAGGGGAAAAAGCAGCCGCTGACTTGCATAGTTCCCCTTTAAAGATTTAGTCATTCTCCTATAGCTTTAAAGGCATACCCCAACGTTTTTTTTCGTGTCTTGCCTCACTCCCGAGTCCATGACCAGCAGATAGACACCATCCTTTCGACTGTGCGTGCAGTAACAAGGGAGATAGAGCCGTATCGCCCGTAATTAGCTTAGCTCAAACACTGGAAGTGTATGGGTAGTGTTAGCCTGCCTCCTACCCGAGCTGAAATCAGCAGTCAGAAGCTGATTTCATTTTAGCTCTAAACTCTGTAAATATATCACTTTATCCACATTTCAAACATGTTTAGGTGAGAAAGTAGCCGTTTAGATCAGCAGTGTGTCGTTAATTTGTCTAAATACCAGCTGTTTATAATTTTGTTCGGACGAATTTGGCGCTACTCAAGCTAGCCGTTGTGACCAACGCACTTCCGGTTACTTTCACAAAATAAAACACCTGTTGCCCTTTACATACAGAAAACCATGAGGATAGAATTTGTGCTTTTACTTTGAAATAGGAAGCTAACCTACCCTCGATGTAGCTAGCTTGAACCAAAATAAACCGTCTTTGCTTGAACCCTCCGTTTTGACCGATCTCGTCCCGTTACCGGCATTTGACCGCTCAAGATGCCTTACCGGAGAGTTTTGTCAGCTCTGAGACGAAGATCGGCCCGCCGGTTTCCGTTTAGAGTTGCTGAAGAGTTTCTCTGATGACTTTAGGTGGAGGCAGGCTAACACTACCTATACACTTCCAGTGTTTGAGCTAAGCTAATTACGGGCGATACGGCTCTATCTCCCTTGTTACTGCACGCACAGTCGAAAGGATGGTGTCTATCTGCTGGTCATGGACTCGGGAGTGAGGCAAGACACGAAAAAAAAAATGTTGGCGTATCCCTTTAAAGTGCGTCTCAATGTGTTGTTGTTATTCTTAAGACTTTTCTACTCGTATCGACCGCAACAAGCCACATTCTCTCGTGTGGTGCATGATGTTGCATCAGGGCCAATATGAGGCTCAGCATCTTTGAGGCGACTGGGGGAGCTGGGATGTCCCTCAGTCACAGCTGTCCTGAACGCACCTCACCTCCAACATGTGGTTACTGTTGTAGAAGTTAGAAATGAGCCTTTCATGGTTCACACACGTCACATCACTGCAGACTACTGCCAAAAGTTTACTATAACTTTTCTCCATTGGGGTGAGCTGAGCCAAGACAGGCTGTCATTGGCTGTGTGAGATATTGAATATTATGTTTTTATGTACCACAACTCATAAATATGGATGGGTTGTCGGTTGTCCAGCGTTTATATGGATTTTCTCAGTTGTGGTTCTGGACAAACCCAAAGACTTTTTTTTTTAGAACATCCATCAGTTTCTGGAAATCATGGCACCTCTTTCTTTTTCTCCAGCCAAGGCCAAAACAGCTGAATGGCCGATTTTCCAGAAGAGTGCACATTTGTGAGATCTTCTGGCGTTGGCAAGTTGGAAATTTGGCCAGAAAAACTAATTGCTCATTTATAGCATCAGGGTTGAGGCAGTTTGAGATTGCCTGGTGGTCAGTTGTGCTGCGGCTGCTACCTGGATGTATGATGTTGTTGACCACCACGTCATCTGGATTAGCTGCTCTGTTGCTCTCATGCTGCAGTGAAATGATCTGATTTATGAACTGTGCAGAAACTAATTCCTCAGGTTACTGTGGAAACACACTGACATGTGTTTTTCAAAGTAACAGCGAGACAACAACGCCATCATGAGGTCATACCTGTACCTAAGGGTGTGAACTGAATAAAATTATTGATCTAGACAGACAGATGTAACCATGGGACACATAACTCATGTACATTAGCATAGGACATGTTTTAAAAGGTCTTATTATTAATTTATAGTTAAAAATAAGCCTACTAGGAATGCACCAGAACTCGTGCCGATAACCAATAATAACTGATAACATTTTTGATAGTTTATTTACACACCTGAGGTTAAGAAAGGCTAAGACGTTGTGAATAAAGATGCATTTAACATTATAGCTTCTGCCTCTGGCTCAACCAAATAATATAATCTACATCACTATTGTTGTAATACAACAAAAACTAGAACAGTTATGACTCTTCAACATTACTTCAAATCAACTTAGGAGGTAAACGGACTGAAAATGAGCAAAGTAAAGGCAATGCTGGCTAATTATAATTGGCTGTTGTTGTTATCAGACTTATTTATGTATTTTGGCCGATAATTATCAGCCAATATCGGGCCAATAATTATCTGTACCGATATTTATCATGCATCCCTAAAAATTCCATTCGTTTTCTTTCATTATTTTACACAATTTTGAATATTTTAATCTCAACGAGCTGCATTGTATCACATTAATGATATTTAATGCAGATCTTCTACTCTACGAGATCCACATTCAGGATTTTAAATGGTATAATGACAGTGATGTTGAAATTGGAAGGTGTTTTACTTCATATTCAGGGGATTTATCATAGGTATAGGTATATCAAACTAAGTGACATCTTTGTCACTCAAATAAACTATGCAACGAGACAAAAGAGAAGTCTGACCTGTTGGGAATCGAACTATCTAGTTACTTGCAGAGTTTAGCTTTTGCTATGTAGCGTCTTCTCAGTGTTTATCAGTCTGCTGAAGTTGTTTCCTCTTGCACTTATTCGCCGATCACCTGTCTGAAGTACGTGTGACTTCAGAAAAGTTTGCTCTGTGATTATTTTTTAGTTGCCATCTGTGAGTTTGCAGGACCCCCTTTAAGAGTCTCCCATTTCTATGTAGGAAATATCTGAGTGTGAATGGAAAACCCCCTACAGATTAGAGACAGAGAGAGGCCCACTGGGTTTGACCCAGAGCCTAGAAATTCCTCTCACTGCTCTGCTTCTCTGAGATATAAACACTTCTTGTTCTACTTTTACCACTTTCCTCCAGCTTCTGCCTCTCTCCCTCCTTGTTTTCTTGCCCCCTCCTCCATTTCTCCCCAACTTCCTGTCATCTGCTCCGTGCTCTTTTTATTTTTTTTTTGTTCAAAGTCCCTGGCTTGCTGACTTGACTAAAATCTTGCAGCGAACACAACAGCTTTTCAAACCATCTTCCCCGGTTTTGAAAAGGATCCCTGAACAGATCGCTGAAATGGAAGATTGTGGAACTCAAAGGCTTTTTCAGGCTTGGGGCTTTTGAAGGAAAAGAGCAGAGGAAGTGTGTTACCTCGGGTCACGTTGTGGGTAGATTTCAGTGTAAGGATTGCTTTCATCATGCTGAAATACCACGAGGATAACAAGTCAGGAAAGTGCTCTGCCTAATTCATGGAAATTCAAGGAACGTTACATCACATCCACTTGTGGGTAAGCTGGTTTCCATAATCGCTGTAAAAGAAAAATCCAGTGGAAGGGCTGTTTGGGCTTTCACAGTAACATGTCGCTTTATAAGTGTGTGCGCACTCGACCAGCGTGGACTTGGGGAAACAGGGTGCAGCACCCCTTTAATGAGGAATCATAAAAACTGTTAGCAGAGCGTGTTTACTGTACCTTTTTTCTCCTGGATATATACAAGCTGTCCACACCAGCATGAGTGGGAGTGGGAAGAAAAAGGTTTGACTTTGTCTTTCTTTATCTCTTTTTTCAACATCTACAGTGGCATGTGCTTGCAAAAGTTTGGGCACCCCCTGGTCAAAATGTCTGTTAATGTGAACAGCTAAGCAAGTGGATGATTAGATGATCTCCAAAAGGCTTAAAGTTAAACATGAAACACTCTTTTGCAATATTTTTAAGCATTATCAGTGTATTATTTTAGTTTTCTACACTTTAGTGAGTGAAAAGGGGAAACAAAGCTGCAGGCTGCAGAAGAATGGGAAACCCAGGAGACTTGAGCTCTCAGATAACTTTGACCAAGGTATCAGACAAGATATTTACTGGTTACACACTTTGATAGTTTCCAAAGGAGGGGGGGGCTACTAGGTAGAGGTGGGAATCTTTTACTATCTCACAATTAGATTTGATTCTGATGTTTTGGGGCTACGATTCGATTCAGAATCTATTTTCGATTCAAAACGATTTGATTCCTAATGATTTCTGCTTCAGTCTGTCGGTGTGCAAAGGATCCTCATCATCTACTCCAGTCTGCTTTGCAAGACAGAATGACTGAAGTGTCTTTTTCACATTTATTGAGTTTTAAACATTTATCCATAGATGCTTAGATGGAATTGTTGAAACTGTTGCATAAAAGCAATATCACATAATGCTTAAGTAACAAAATTAAAAGTGCCTCTTTATGTAAAAAAAGTGCAGTTAAACATGCTGCCTTTTAAATTCTAAGGAAATGGAGGCCGACAGCCGGCAGATTTGTTTCATTATTTTATTTTTTTAAATCGATATTGGGACATTTTATATCGATTCTGAATCGTATTAAATGAGAATTGCGATTCTTATGTGAATCCATTTTTTGAAACACCCCTACTACTAGCCACTAACTATGGAGGGTGGCCAAACATTTGCTGCAAGTCCTTGTCCTTTTCTGTCATTTTGAAAATGTAAAAGATGAAAATGTAAAGGGAATGTGTCATCATCTGTAACTTTATGCCTGTTGGAGATCATTTCCTCTTCTTCTTAACTGTTCACATTAACACAAGTTTTGACCAGAGGTGCCCAAACTTTTGCATGACACTGTTCATTCTAGAAACACTTCCTGTCAGATCAGCAGGTTGAAACATTTCTGTGTGAAACAAAAACTTTTTGAGTCGTACTTGACCACTGGCATGAGTGGAAGCTGGTGTGTTCGTATTATTTGTAGAAATCCTTTTGACATATTCAAGTGCTGTTTCCTCTCGACAGTGTCCATGGTTTTAAACATTCAAACACACACACACACACACACACACACACACACACACACACACACACACATAAAAAAAGTACCTTCAAATCGGGGGAAATCCAGCTCGGTGTCCAACAACTGCTTTGAGTTTAACTTTTGACAATAGCTTTTGTGTTTGTGTTCATTTTCCAGAGCAAAGGGGCAGTGCTGTGTGATTATTGGAGTGGATGTATGGATCATTTTTCTTTGGAGTGAATGCAAAAAAAAGATTCTTTTGTAACTCAGAGCTGCAGGAGTTTTTATTTTATTTTATTTTAATCAAGTCAAGTCAGAGCATCAGTTCCTGCTCTTTAGCAAATCAGTATCCAGACATGTAGAGCATCCTCTTTTTCACCACTGCACAGTGGCATGCAAAAGTTTGGGCACCTCTGGTCAAGATGTGAACAGTTAAGAAGAGCAAACGATCTCCAGAAGACATAAAGTTACAGATGACACATTCCTTTTACATTTTAAACAAGATATTTTTTTGTCCACTTTTATCTTTTACATTTTCAAAATGACAGAAAAGGTCAGGAAAAGTGTCTGCAGCAAAGGTTTGGCCACCCTGCATAGTTAGTAGCTAGTAGCCCCCCCTTTTGGAAACTATCACAGTGTGTAAATATCTTGTCTGATACCTTGGTCAAAGTTATCTGATAGCTCAAGTCTCCTGGGCTTCCCATTCTTCTGCAGGCTGCTGCTTTGTTTCCTTTTTTCAATCTAAATCTGTGTAGAAAACTAAAATAATACACTGATATTGCTTAAAATATTGCAAAAGAGTGTTTCATGTTTAACTTTTGGAGATCATTTAATCTTTCACTTGCTTACACTGCAAAAACTCAAAATTTGTCTTATTTCTTGTCAAAATTTCTCATTTCTGGTCAAAACTAATCTCTTTCCACTTAAAATAAACTTGTTTTTAGATAATTTTCACTTGTTTCAAACAAATTTTCGCTTGAAATAAGTAGAAAAATCTGCCAGTGAAAGCAAGCTCTTTGTGCTTGTAATAAGAAAGAAAAACTTGCTCCACTATCAGATTATTTCAAGTGAAAATCTGCTTGAAAGAAGTAAAAAGTGTCTAAAAACAAGCTACTTTTTAATGTGATGAGTCTTATTTTAGGTATAATGAGATTTGTTTTGACTAGAAATGACATTTTGACTAGAAATAAGACAAATATTCTTGGTAAGATTTTGAGTTTTTGCAGTGTAACTGTTCACATTAACAGGCATGCATGCAGCAAGGGGGCCCAGCCTTTTGCCTGCCTCAGTCTGTTAGGTGTCCTGCAGAAACTCAGACGGACGTTAGCCAGCAGCAACATTATCATCATCCGTCCTGGCCGTTAGTGAAAGTCGAAGCTACTACAGCCCCAGACACTAGTGTTTATCTCTTTGACAGTTGGCACTGAGTAAACGTTTGGCGGTTACAGCAGCGCGCAGGTATGAGGGAGGGAGTGGCACTGCTGCGCTGAACCGTTGCCAGATCCACCTGTCTCCTCCCAGGCTGCCCCACCTCGCTCGGAGCGGGGCAGGTTGCTGGAAAGAGAGGTGCGCCACCTCAAACCCGCACAAAGCAGCTCGACGTTTAGTGTGAAGCAGGAGCAGGAGCAGGGACACGGTGAACTGAAACTAGACAAAAAGGGTTGGATTACCTGCATAGTTTTCGCTTGGTTTGATTTTTTTTTTTTAGGAGAAAACAGAGATTTTCTAAAGGAGCCACACACACAGGTAGGAACTTTTTAAAAACATCTTAAAGACTATATTACACTGCAAAAACTCAAAGTCTTTCCAAGAATATTTGTCTTATTTCTTGTCAAAATGTCTAATTTCTAGTCAAAACTAATCTCTTTTCACTTAAAATAAGACTCATCACCTAAAAATGAACTTGTTTTTAGATCATTTTCACCTGTTTCAAACTAATTTTCACTTGAAATAAGTAGAAAAATCTGCTAGTGAAAGCAAGTTTTTTGTGCTTGTCATAAGGAAGAAAAACTTGCCCCACTGTCAGATTTTTCTACTTATTTTAAATGAAAATATGCTTGAAAGAAGTAAAAACTGTCTAAAAACAAGCTCCTTTTTATGTAATGAGTCTTATTTTAAGTATAATGAGATTTGTTTTGACTAGAAATTACATTTTGACTAGAAATAAGACACATATTCTTGGTAAGATTTAGAGTTTTTGCAGTGTAAGAGTGTTTTTTTTCTTTCTTCACTTCTTTCGGCACTTTGAAGCTGGCCTGTGAATAGTAAGGCTACTTTTTTTTCTGGCACAAACTTCATCATCGGCATAAACATTTCAACTTTTAAGGATTTGAAAATGTTTTTTTTTGTTGTTCAAGAGTGTAGCAGGCCAAATGTTGTTAGTTAGTTAATAGTTTCTGGTAAAAGTCTACGATGAAAATGATGAGCAAACAACAGGGCAGCAATTAAATGAGCGATGACCAAAGAATGTGGAGGAGTGGGGGGAAAAAAAGTAATGTCGTCTCTGTGATTCACTCAGCTCCGACTCCTTCTCACTGTCAGATCCCAGTGGATGATGACCGTCACTTTCAATGATTAAACCAGACAAACGTAAAAAATTAAATCCCAAACTTTTAAATTTACATGATATACAGCAGCATTAATTGTGTATTTATTCTTAAACCTGTGTAAAAGTAGGTTTAATATGGTTTCATAGTCATTGCGAAACCCTGCACAGTGCACACACACAACGATGACATTTATTCAAGGATATGAAAATTGCCTGAAGCTTCAAGTCATTCAAATGGCAAACGCGGAGAAACAGGAGAAACGGTGCGACTCCAGCTAAAATATTCAATAATCACCTTCTGTGTGTGAACATGTCTCCTCCTGTTGTTTGCCTGATCCTCTCATTAATGTGCATTCAGTCAGGAGAGAGTTGTTGCACTGTGTAGCATGTGGCTTATGTCTGTAGTTGCAGTAAATGGTACATACACACACGACAAATAATTACAACAAATATTTGCCTTAAATTTGTATGAATAGCAGTTCTTGCACTGCAAAAACTCAAATATCTTACCAAGAATATTTGTCTTATTTCTAGTCAAAATGTCGTTTCTAGTCATTATACTTAAAATAAGAAACATCACATAAAAAATAGCTTGTTTTTAGACACTTTTTACTTCTTTCAAGCATATTTTCACTTGAAATAAGTAGAAAAATCTTATTACAAGCACAAAAAACCTGCTTTCACTGGCAGATTATTCTACTTATTTCAAGTGAATATTTGTTTGAAACAAGTGAAAATGATCTAAAAACAAGTTAATCTTTAGGTGATGAGTCTTAGTTTTGACTAGAAATGAGACATTTTGACAAGAAAAAAGACAAATACTGTATTCTTGGAAAGATTTTGAGTTTTTGCAGTGTGTAGTGAGTGGTACTTTTTTTTTTTAACCGGTTCAGGGCTCCAGACTGCCCCTAAATGGAGGCATTTTGCCCCTAAAATTTGAGACAGAGCAAGTAAATCTTTCATCTACTGCATGTGCAACCAGTAAATTGGCTGTTTTTTTGTTTTATTTTTTACACTGGTGAAACATGGAAGGGGCAACTCAAAGAATCTGGATTCTGCCATTACAGGTGTCAGGCCAACGTGTGTGAGGATCATGAATGAAAAGAAAATGTGAATATTTGCTTTGATTTACGTCATTTACTGCAGTTGTGACAGTATTGTTGTATGTGGGTCTGTGTGTGTGCGTGTGTGCGTGCTTGCAGGTGTTTATATGTCTGTGTGACTATGTTTTTTTCCCATCACGGTTGTGCAATAATACAGTCAAACTTTGCAGGTGTGTAACAATAATTACTGAGAAGTCATAGCTAAGTAAGTAAATGTCTCGTCTTACTATACTGCAAAAACTCAAAATCTTTCCATGAATATTTGTCTTATTTCTTGTCAAAATGTCTCATTTCTAGTCAAAACTAATCTCTTTCCACTTAGAATAAGACTCATCACCTAAAAATGAACTTGTTTTTAGATCATTTTCATATGTTTCAAACGTATTTTCACTTGAGGTTGTAATAAGAAAGACAAACTTGCTCCACTATCAGATTTTTCTACTTATTTCAAGTGAAAATATGCTTGAAAGAAGTAAAAAGTGTCTAAAAACAAGCTACGTTTAATGTGATGAGTCTTATTTTGACTAGAAATGACATTTTGACTAGAAATAAGACAAATATTCTTGGTAAGATTTTTAGTTTTTGCAGTGCAAAGAAGGAATGAGGCATCGTTTGTGTCACAATGTTTCAGTTTTTTTGACTTCCTGGATATCATGAGGAAACAAAATGACAAAGCAGCTGCAGCCAGAAGGAGACAGAAGACAGTAAACAGGGATCTTACAGCCTCTTATAAACTGAACAGTGGGGAAGTATAGATGAGTGTGCGATGTGTCATGTGTGACATTTTGATGCATTCAGACAACAACCCACGCAGCGTTGTCTGTCTACCCGAAGTGATGTGTTGTTGTTGCCCAGGGGAATATGGTCAATGTCAGGTTTAAACATGATGTGTCAAAAAAAAAAACCACCCAAAAAACACAAGGTTTTGTTCTCAGTTCCAAACCCACTAAGTTATTATCCAAAAGTATCAGAGAGTTAGAGTGGGACCTGATTCAATAACATTATGTGGGTGGGTGCATATTTACAAAAAGGCCCTGATAAGCTCATCCAATATAAATGTTGAACCTCTTCACTGCAAACTAAAGGCAGATGTGGAGTACAACATGGCATCATAATGTAAGATTTGAATCAGTTTAAAGTTAATATTCAACCACAAGTAGCGCGTTTTCTTAAAAAAATCTGATGACCAGAGCCGTGAGAACCTCTACCTCAGTTTTTTGTGGAGTTGGATCATCTCATATCCATGTACCGGTATATGACGATGGCAGAAAGACATTATAAAAATCTAACAACTCATATTATTTTGGCACAACTTGGTTCAGATGAAACACCAGTCAAACAGAGCAAATCCAGTTATTAGCCTGTCCCCACTGCAAAAACTCAAAATCTTTCCAAGAATATTTGTCTTATTTCTTGTCAAAATGTCTCATTTCTAGTCAAAACTAATCTCTTTCCACTTAAAATAAAACTCATCACCTAAAAATGAACTTGTTTTTAGATCATTTTCACTTGTTTCAAACTAATTTTCACTTGAAATAAGTAGAAAAATCTGCCAGTGAAAGCAAGTTTTTTGTGCTTGTAATAAGGAAGGAAAACTTGCTCACTGTCAGATTTTTCTACTTATTTCAAATGAAAATATGCTTGAAAGAAGTAAAAAGTGTCTAAAAACAAGCTACTTTTTATGTGATGAGTCTTATTTTAAGTAGAATGAGATTTGTTTTGACTAGAAATGACATTTTGACTAGGAATAAGACAAATATTCTTGGTAAGATTTTGAGTTTTTGCAGTGCCTGAAGATTGTTTTGTGCTGGTTTTGTGCTCTCCAGACCAGAGCTGGTTATCGGTTAGTATCCACGTTGTGTCCGTTCTTCCTGACGCTGTTATAAAGACTCGGGACAGTGTTATAGGTGGAAATTGTCTCTAGGGAGGGAGACGTCAGGACGGCCTTAACTGGCCCCGGATCAGTTGGCATTAGAAAGTACAGTTTCATCTGGTTTGTACCAAACATAATGAAGTGGTTAATGTGGTTTATATGACGACGATCCAATATTAATGTCAGCCTATAGGCATCGCAGTGTGTTCACTTCACATGCTGCTGTGCTTTAGCTGCTGGATAATCAGTCTGCAGGAAACGGAGTAGAGAGAAAGAAACCACAACTCCAACTTCCACACACAGAATATCTGATATCGATACCCGTTTAGAAATGTTGACTAGTGGATCACAGGATTGGCATACACATTTTTGGAAATGACCAACCTTTGAGATAAAATGTGGGAATTCTTACATACTGTATTTCGATCAGGTGATAAAGGTGCTGGTTGGCTAAAGTTTTAAAGATATTTCATGATAAAGATTTATAATCATCCTACATGGGCGAGTATATTTGCCTACAGTAGAGCAATGAAAATGGAACCACATGGAAGTTTGTAAATGTATCTTTAACTTTGAGACTCACTTTTATTACTTTATATTTACATAATTATAACCTAACTGTTATATATCGGAAACTGGAGCAAATTAACACTAAGGTGACCTAATTCAGGTAAAATTGGGCAACTTTTGTTCCCGAGGTTTTCGCCTTGTAGACCAATGTTGTTCACATTTCTTGTGAATCGCTGCCTCATTAAAATCCTGAATGTTTCCAGTTTGATTATTGAAAATATAAAAACACGTGTCGTCATTATGTGTCATTGTTTGTCTTGTTATCCGGTTGTTCTGCTTCACATGTTCATGTTGGGGCACAAACTTACCTGTGTGTGCACATGGTGAATGTTTTCCTCAGGTTTCTATAGCTGTTGCTGCTGAATATAACTTTGTTCACTGCAAAGACTCAAAATCTTACCAAGAATATTTGTCTTATTTCTAGTCAAAATGTAATTTCTAGTCAATGCAAATCTCATTATACTTAAAATAAGACACATCACATTAAAAAGTAGCTTGTTTAAACTTTTTAGACACTTTTTTTTTTTTTTTTTTTTTTACTTATTTCAAGCATATTTTCACTTGAAATAAGTAGAAAAATCTGACAGTGGAGCAAGTTTTTCTTTCTTATTACATGCACAAAAACCTGCTTTCACTGGCAGATTTTTCTACTTATTTTAAGTGAAAATTAGTTTGAAGCAAGTGAAATGATCTAAAAACAAGTACATTTTTAGGTGATGAGTCTAATTTTAAGTGGAAAGAGATTAGTTTTGACTAGAAATTAGACATTTTGACCTGAAATAAGACAAATATTCTTGGAAAGATTTTGAGTTTTTGCAGTGTTGTTATGTAAAAAATGCATTGAATGAATGAATGAATGAATGAATGAATACGTTTCTGAGTGACGTGACGTCGTTCGTTGACCAGAGCTTCTTTCTCTTGCAGCACCCTGAGGATCTGCTGAGTCTGCTGGAAGGTAAAGACCAGCAGCTGCACCCAGACCACCGTCACTTTACACTGGACTACCTCCACCCTCATCAGCAGCGTCATCATCATCATCATCATCATCAGCAGCCCCATCATCTTCCCTCTCGCCCTTACTTCACCCTTGGTCCGACCCGGGCCGAGCCCACTGCTGCAGCTCTGCAACATGCGCAGCTGTTGCCACTGACGACGCCACCACCAGGAGATCACCGTGAGAACAGCCACACAGGTAGGTATGTGTGAGGGGGAAGACGGAGATCTGGGAGAGTGAGCTGGAAACAGATGAGGAGGAGGAGGAGGAGGAGGAGGAGGAGGAATAGTACAGACAGGAAGGAAGGAAAGAGGGGAGTGGGACAGGGCAGAGGAAGGGAGAAGAAAGGAAGTGTTTGGTTATGCCCAGTGGTGGAAAATAACATTAAGTCCTACATTGACTCACACTGCAAAAACTCAAAATCTTTCCAGGAATATTTGTCTAATTTCTAGTCAAAACTAAACTATTTTCAACAAATTTTCACTTGAAATAAGTGAAAGCAAGTTTTTTGTGCTTGTAATAAGAAAGACAAACTTGTTCCACTATCAGATTAAGTGAAAATATGCTTGAAAGAAGTAAAAGGTGTCTAAAAACAAGCTACTTTTTATGAGATGAGTCTTATTTTAAGTATTATGAGATTTGTTTTGGCTGGAAATAAGACAAATATTCTTGGTAAGATTTTGAGTTTTTGCAGTGCAAGTACTGAGTATCTCCATTTTATTCCACTTTAGACTTGTACACTGCAAAAACTCAAAACCTTTCCAAGAATATTTGTCGTATTTCTTGTCAAAATGTCTAATTTCTAGTCAGAACTAATCTCTTTTCCACTTAAAATAAGACTCATCACCTAAAAATTCACTTGTTTTTAGATAATTCACTTATTTCAAACTAATTTTCACTTGAAATAAGTAGAAAAATCTAACAGTGAAAGCAAGTTCAGTTTTGTGCTTGTAATAAGAAAGAAATTCTTGCCCCACTATCAGATTTTTCTACTTATTTCAAGTAAAAATATGCTTGAAAGAAGTAAAAAAGTGTCTGAAAACAAGCTACTTATAAATAAAAGAAGAAATAAGACAAATATTCTTGGTAGGATTTTGAGTTTTTGCAGTGCAGTCCCCTCTCAGAGGAACATATTCTCCTTCTTACCTCATTTATTTCACACATGGTTTCAAGTCACCCTTTATTAGTCATGCCATCTCATCCTGTGTCACCACTTTTAATCTGTGTGTGTTTGCTGTTTTCTTTTTGTCTTCCTCCTCTTGATCTGCTGCTAGATGAATATTTGGATTATGATGAAGTGTAAAGGCAGTGGCAGCTGTATGTATGTGTGTTAGAGAGAGTGAACGTGCAGTTTTACAGTGCTGGGGAGTGGAAAACTGTCAATGTTAGACAGGGACAGAGTGCAATGATGTTTTGGAGCTACAATATGCAACTTTTTAAGTAAAGTAAACAGTAAGGACGTGGCCTTCTTCCTGTATTTACAGTTATCTTACATGAATTTAGTCTCATTTCTGTTTGTGGACAGTTCATTACATGTTGTGTTATCTCAGGCTGCTCATAACAACATCAAACATCAACATTCAAACAAACTAAGACGCATATTGCTGCAGTAAAAATCATTGATGCCTTGATGCCAAGATGTAACGAGCTCAGACAAAGCTCTGGGAAGATTTAAAGCCAAAATGCAAACTGATGATCAGGTTTCAGCACAGACAGAAGAACAAACAGTATACAGAGGAAATACAAGCTATACTGCATTGATTTATTTATGCAGTTATTGTGCTTAAAGGGATACACCAACACTTTTTTTTTTCGTGTCTTGCCTCACTCCCGAGTCCATGACCAGCAGATAGACACCACCCTTTCAACTGTGCGTGCAGTAACAAGGGAGATAGAGCCGTATCGCCCGTAATTAGCTTAGCTCAAACACTGGAAGTGTATGGGTAGTGTTAGCCTGCCTCCTATCTGAGCCGAAATCAGCAGTCAGAAGCTGATTTCATTTTAGCTCTAAACTCTGTAAATATATCACTTTATTGACATTTCAAACATCTTTAGGTGAGAAAGTAGCCGTTTAGATCAGCAGTGTGTCGTTAATTTGTCTAAATACCAGCTGTTTACAATTTTGTTCGGACGAATTCGCCGCTACTCAAGCTAGCCGTTGTGACCAACGCACTTCCGGTTACTTTCACAAAATAAAACACCCGTTGCCCTTTACATACAGAAAACCACGACGATAGAATTTGTGCTTTTACTTTGAAACAGGAAGCTAACCTACCCTCGATGTAGCTAGCTTGAACCAAAATAAACCGTCTTTGCTTGAACCCTCCGTTTTGACCGATCTCGTCCCGTTACCGGCATTTGACCGCTCAAGATGCCTTACCGGAGAGTTTTGTCAGTTCTGAGACGAAGATCGGCCCGCCGGTTTCCGTTTAGAGTTGCTGAAGAGTTTCTCTGATGACTTTAGGTGGAGGCAGGCTAACACTACCCATACACTTCCAGTGTTTGAGCTAAGCTAATTAGCGGTGCGCCAACTCTGCCCGTATCTCCCTCGTTACTGCACGCACAGTCGAAAGGATGGTGTCTATCTGCTTGTCATGGACTCGGGAGTGAGGCAAGACACGAAAAAAAAAATGTTGGTGTATACCTTTAAAATAGTCTTATTGTTTTTTGTTTTATTCTTCTTTATTTCCCACCTGGAGTCAAACCTCTGGACCACCAGACCCGCTTAGCACCAGACCTGAATCACTGAAAAGAGTGTGGCACTGCAATTCAGATGTCAGTAACCAACCAAAAAACAAAAAAAATAGCCCCCCCACCCTAACATGATTAGAAAAAAATAGCAACAAACACATATCAGTTTACATCTTGCTGCATTCAGTTATGCTACAGTCTTTCATGTAATCTGTGGTGTTTCCTGCACAAAGACTCTTTTGTTCCTTTTAATCTAACGCAGTGTCTCCTTCCAGGCGATACAACAAGCGCCCCAGTGAAACAACTGCAAATACTCACATACGAATGATTGAATATGAGCCACTACACGTTAACACAACCAACCAACCACCTGCGTGTGTAATTTTAACTGGAAACTAGAGTCATCGCCTCTCGTGGTTTTGGTGCATCCACCTGACAACATGTCCCGACATGTCCCGACACGTCAAATAAAAACGCCTGATGTGCCCTCATAATGTCACAAAGAAGTCAACCATGACCTTTGACCTGTAGTCAGTCCAAGTGAATTCATATATTCATATCATGTGAAAACATGAGGTCACCTCAACCCCTGACCCAGAACTGAATGACTAACTCAGATAGTTATCGATCCTCACTGATGATGTGTAAAGTCAAAGGTGAGGTGCTTTAATCACATTAAATGCCATTTTATTTTTATTATTTACTTCATAGATAGAGAGGAAAACTAATAATCCAACACACAACGTGATATAACAAAAACAACATCATTAAATTCTAGTTGCATATTGTGTCTTTTAAAACAACAAAGTGTCTTGTGTCTAAAGAAAAGGTTTGTAATCTCGGGTTTCAGCTTCAGTTGACCTGTTTTTCGCTTCATGTTAATGTGAAAGTTTCCGAAGTTTTAAATGAATCTTCTGTGTCTCTAATTTTCCACTTCCCAGCCCATTTATACTCCATAAACACTTTTTTTCTCTTCTCTGTCTTTTCAGCTTGAAGAGTTTTGCTGACAACCACCAAAGCTGACATTTTTCCATTTTGTCTGAAATGATTTTTTATTTACCCACAGATGTTTCGCAAAAAAGCGTCTTCCTCCTTGAGAATGAGAAGAATAACAGAAAGCGCTAGATGTAATAATCTTTTTTCTTTACTCTGTAGAAAAAGGTGTGAAACAGTGGAGTTTACTGTATGAATATCCAGTGTTGTCAGAGGAAACCACATTAATACAAACACCACAAATGCACTGACTTAAAAACATTTAAAAACTGATTTGAATAGAAATCTATTCAAATATGTCAATTTTTTAATACTTGTTTCTTGAAGACTAGAAACAAGGTATTAGAAACTGTTTAAAGTGTAAATCTCTGTCCCAACCAGTCACACATTTGGACGATCCCACATCCCAGCTGGTTTCAGGTTTGACAACACTGGATGTTTAACTGAGCGCACAGGGCTTCTGCCTTTTTACGCTTGTGTGAACGTTTCTAATCAAATTTCTGGGGATAATAGTGAGAGAATATCCAGATCACTGGGTTTCCTTTACTCGTAACTAATGTGTAATCTTCTTTATGGTCATTATCATGTCACTTAGTTGAGGTTTGTCATTATACAGTAGTTGCACCCAGTCGTGTCAGTCAGACTGTCAACTGAGTGACGATGAACTCACTCAGTTGGTTTTCAGGCTGACTTCACATGACTGACATTAATTAGCCCTCATCATGGCAACACAGTTATATACTGATATGAAGATTAATATAGTTTTGATGAATTAATAATATTTAAATTAAATTTCCAGTGTTTGTTTTTTTTTTTTTTAAATCATTGGCAGCTGTACATCTTTGTGTTTGACATTTTGAAGGGTTTTCAATAGAGTGCCGAAGCGGAAGCAGGAAGTAACGGTCGTCATGGGACCTCAACTTGGAAAAAGTCTCCATGTAAGTGAACGGGAGTCGAAGTTTTATTTCGTGATCCGATTGAATTGTGCCATGAGAAAAAAATATGACCTTTACCTGTTTAAAACATCACGTTTCATTCATGCCGAGAAATCAGCAGTTTGTTGTAAAACTATTGTAAAATAAAATTCAGAAGAATCCGTAACCAGAAAGACTACAGGTGGCGTAGGTGACGTCACACACCACATGGCGCCCTTTCCCGTGTCAGTTGGTGATGTATTTTTTGTGGGACACCAGATCTGTAGTCCGTAGAGTGTCGTCACACAAAATACATTATTCCATTGCCATTTTACGATAAACTTCTGATTTCTCAGCATGAAATGTGATGTTTTGAATTTGAATTTGAATTTATTAAAGGATAGCCCCTTGAGATGTAGCATCTCATTTTCAAGGGGGTCCCTGAACAAACATATACATAGAACACACAACATCAACAATACACTACATTACATTGTAGACATACATAACATGACAATACAACAAATACAGACATCTTGCTCACACACTCCCACATACTGTACCACCCCTACCCCCATAGATTTAACAAACAGAATAGAAATATTAAATAACATAGTAGGAATAACGGAATAACGAAATAACAAAATGGAGAAAGAAAGAATAACAATGAATGAATCAATCAATTAAGTAATTAACTAAAAACATGAGCAATTTGTTTTAAGATATAAATATAGTGACCTCCTGAAACAATGAAAAGAGGCAATAGAACACAAAGAAGGAGGGAGATTATTCCAATCAAATGGGGCTTTATATTGAAATGACCTTTTACCAACCTCTTTAGAGAATCTAGGAACAAAGAAGTAAGGGAAGTTAGTATGTCTAAGTGGGTATGGCGAACAAACAGGTAGAGGTCACATTTTTTTCTCATGGCACAATTCAATCGGATCACGAAATAAAACTTTGACTCCCGTTCACTTACATGGAGACTTTTTCCGAGTTGAGGTCCCATGGCGACCGTTACTTCCTGCTTCCGCTTGTTGCCATTTTGTTAATCGGATGATTTAGTGTTTGATTTGAAAAGTAGAACAACTGTTAACATTTTATATTCAGAGTTTAATCCCACTAGGTCCCATTGGGATTTAATGGTCATCGAACCACAATAGTTTTAGTTCAAACAGTGTCACTCTGTGGTTTAGATTATCATTCAGTGGTGTTAATGATTTGGGTTTAAGGATTCAGGGCTTCGCTGGTGGTTTTTTGCTGCTTTTGCCCCAATGTAGCTCTGTTCTGTCCCATCATGCATCAGTTGGTTTTCCCTGGCTTTAATAAGTGAAGGTGGTGGACGGTCCGTGTGACTCTCAGACTCGAGTGATTTATGTTCCTCCTTTCTCTGTTTTTGTTTCTTTTACCTCCTCTTCCTCCTCCTCTCCTTCTCTGCAATTATCTCCACTTTCTGTTCCCTTCGCTCAAATCCAACCCTCGCTCCATCCGTCCTTTTCCTCCTTGCTCTCTACTCTCTTCACTCTCAGGGAGTGTGGACCGCGGGCGGAGCTTGTCCTTCCATGAGGTGCGCGACCAGCGTGGAGCAGCAGCAGCAGCAGCCGAGATGAGGGCCGCGGCCGAGGAGTCGTCCAACAACAACAGCAGTAACAGCGGTGGCGGCGGCAGCAACACCGTCCTGCAGCGCCTCCTACAGGAGCAGATGAGCCGCAATTATGTTCTGCAGCAACAGCAGCAGCAACAACAACAACAACAAGGAGGAGGAGGAGGAGGTGGCGGCGGCTACTCGGGACCCTCGGACGATCACTCCATGACGCCGCACATCGCACGCCAGGAGCCGCAGGGCCAGGAGCTGCAGACGGACAATGGGATGGAGAAGCTCGGCTCGGGCAGAGGAGGAGGAGGAGGAGGAGGAGGAGGGAGCAGCGGCGGCGGCGGCGGCCTGGGGCAATGCCTGAACCCCGAGGATCTCCCCACGTACGAAGAGGCCAAAGTGCAGTCGCAGTATTTCCGCGGCCACGGCCCTCCTCCTCCTCCTCAGCAGCAGCAGCAGCAGAACAACCAGCAGCAGCCGCATCCCGCATCCGTAGTCGGCGCCGCCTTCTACGTTACCGGGGTAACCGGCGGCGGCGGGGGCGGGGGCAAGGTGCGCACCGAGGGCCGCCCCACGGTGCAGCGGGTGAGCGGCGCGGGGAAGGTGCACCAGGACGACGGGCTGAAGGACCTGAAGCAGGGACACGTCCGCTCCCTCAGCGAGCGGCTCATGCAGCTGTCGTTGGCCACCAGCGGCGTCAAGGCGCACGCCCCCGTCACCAGCGCCCCGTTGTCCCCCCAGCTGCCCCCGCCGCCGGGGCCGCCGGGCGACTATTACAAGCCGCCCCAGCAGCAGCAGCAGCAGCAGCAGCAGCAGCAGCAGCAGCACCGCGGGCCGCCGCCGGACTACCCGTTCAAAGGGATGGGCTCGCCGTCGAAGCAGCAGCAGCAGCAGCAGCAGCAGCAGGATCCCGGAGGACATTTCTACCAGGAGCAGCGAGGGAGGGAGCACTCGAGGGAGCTGCTTCCTGTCCGGTACCAGCCCCCGCCTGAGTACGGATCGTTCAGGTGAGCAACGCAACGCAACGCAACGCAACACACTAAAGGCGGGTACACACTACAGGATTCCTCAAACATTCACAGATTAGGAGACCACACACTTGATGAGACAGATCTCACAAGATCTCTCTCTTCTGATTTTATAGTGTGTGGTGTGCACTAGAGGCTGACATTTTCTCGGGATTCCCGCGGGAGTCAATTTATTTTGAATCACGTGATCGGGACGTGACGGGAAAAAATGTAAACGGGAGTGAACAGGACCGGGAGTCAAAGCGCAACATTCAAAGAAGCACAAGCCAGGCAGTGCTACGGATGGTGCGGGACGGGAATTTTTTTGTGGGAGCGGGATGGCACGGGATTGAAAAAACACTCCCGTGTCAGCCTCTAGTGTGCACACCTTCAGTGTAAACAAACATGGCGGACGAACAGGAAGATGCAATGGTGGTTGTTTTCGGCCCATTGCTGTCTGAAAAAACACACAGAAAATCAAAACGACCATGAAAAAAGTCATGGAGACGGCGGGAATGTGGCTGTACTGCGTTACAGTGCTAGTCACAAGTATTACAGATCGCTTCAAGAGCAGCGCCGTGCGCTCTGGCCCCGGTACTGCGAGTCACCATGGCAACAGGTAAATATAAGTCAGTCAGCCGACTCAGCTCGCGTCTTGATTGGCTGTTGGTCCGGTACACATGACATTCTGGTGACATTACACACTGTGCGTGCTCGGCTTCGCTCGGAACACCCCACACACTCTACAGGATTTCTAGTCGCAAATATTAAACATGTTCATTATTTACGATCTCTCCTTCCGATGCCTTCAGAGCGGATCAGACCGGACAGAATCACTCTTAACACACCCCCACACCACAGGAACATCAGACACAATGTCCCATGCAAACATCAGATAATCGGGCCTTTGCTGGCTTTGATTGTCCCGATTATCCTGCAGTGTGTACCCACCTTAACACACACACGCACACAAAGCTGCATCAGTCATAAATATTTGAAAACATGAGCCATCCACATGTGACAAACCCAGACTCACAGCTCTGTTTGTCGTCTCTTCACACTGAGTTGTGTTTGAATGTGTTCATGAGGGTTTTACAGTAGATTTAGTAAAGGTAAACAACCCAAATGTCATTAAAGTCAAAATTGTTCCCATGGGAATCTGCAGTTTTCTCTATTAGAATAAACTAATCCAGTGTTTCAGGTACGACACCCGGCCCTGTGGAGGACTGGGTGGTCCATGCGCAGATTAGAGTCAAATTAGCGTCAATAGGTTTTTTGAGTTTGATAAGTAATTTTCACAAGTAATCTCAGAGGTAGCAATTATAATGTAACCTTTGTAAAGGTGTGATATAAACCTGCAGGTGAAATTCAAGTTGCTGCACGAGTAGAAAGATTTGTAATTGTAAAAAAAAAAAAAAAAAAAAGGACGTGGTGAGACTGAGGTTAAACAAAGACACTGTAACAGAAGGAATGATTTATGATAGTGGGTTTTCCACATCAGATTAAATATTTACCATCATCAAACATAGTGAAAAACATCTTGGTCTCAACCCCCTACCCCCCCCATATATCTGTAAAATCAAATGAGTTTTTCTCGAAATAAAGTTATTATTATTTCATTTACAAATACAAGTTTTTTTCTACAAATGATTTCTTTATACTAACAACGACAGACGTTGGAATGATTCGAGCACATGCCTTCGAGCTCAGACTCTTTTTTGGCACGCATCCACGTTCAGGGCACAGGTTGGATCAGATGGTTGAAGTGCAACTGTCAAATAGTTTTGCGTTGGCACAAGGCCACGAACACGAGCCGGGAAAATGAAGAGCAGCACGAGGGAGCGGGAATTCTTGCTTGAGTCTGTGCCAGCTCCAGGAGAGGAGAGGAGAGCTGCTGCAGAGGATCAGCTCATTTCAGATTGTCCTAAAAAACTAAATATAGAGAAAAGAAATCCTCAATCATCACCTATGGGCTTCTACTCATGCGTGGTTGTCACTGTGTGTGCCTGTATTTTGATGTTTTGATGTAGCCGGGTCGTTTCTGGGTGGGGAGTTGGCGTACTTCCCCCAGCCAATGACAGAGCTCACATTACACTGCAAAAACTCAAAATCTTTCCAAGAATATTTGTCTTATTTCTTGTCAAAATGTCTCATTTCTAGTCAAAACTAATCTCCTTTCACTTAGAATAAGACTCATCACCTAAAAATGAACTTGTTTTCAGATAATTTTCACTTGTTTCAAACTAATTTTCACTTGAAAGAAAGTAGAAAAATCTGCCAGTGAAAGCAAGTTTTTTGTGCTTGTAATAAGAAAGAAAAACTTGCTCCACTATCAGATTTTTCTACTTATTTCAAATGAAAATATGCTTGAAAGAAGTAAAACGTGTCTAAACACAAGCTACTTTTGTCTTATTTTAAGTATAATGAGATTTGTTTTTAGAAATGACATTTTGACTAGAAATTAAGACAAATATTCTTGGTAAGATTTTGAGTTTTTGCAGTGTAAGTTGGGAGTGTGGCGCCATGGGCTTGTTAGAACATAATTGGATGGCCACTGGACGCCGTCAAGCTAGGAGAAATGGTGGATACACAGTTATCGGTGATAAAAAGGAAATTTAGTCCGAGTGAAGCACTGGAGCTTTGGGCCCAAACCCGGCCAGCAGTGGCAATGGGTGCCTTGAAGGCTACGCTGCTACGAGTAGGAGAGCTGCCACGGTGAGCACAAACCTAGAGCTCGGTCGCCATCTTACCTTACGTCATCACTCAGGGTGGGTAAACAACATTTGAGTTAAACTGATTTAAATTAAGTTAGCCGGCATTAGCTGCAACTTAACGCTAACGCTAACATTAAAGGTGTTAGCTACAACTTTAATTCCTCCCGGCCAGTAAGTGTCGCACTCACACTTGCCCGCTCTCGCTCCAACCTTCAGTTGTACTGGTTGCCAGGTAACGCCTCTAGGGAACGGCTAGTAGCTAAAGCTAAGCTAACGCTAACCGCATTTAATGAGCAGCAGCTCCGGTGTTGACAGCGGACTGGAAACACATCTGAATCACTTCACACTCACTCACCTGCAGACAGACCCGCAGCATCACGCCTGCACCGGAAATGTTAGTTAGCATTAGCACAACGCCATTTCCTCCACAGAGCTATCACGATCTGGGTCCGCCCCACGTGACATCAACGTATTGTTACGGTGCGTTCACACCGGGCGCAAGTAAAATATTTGCCTCGCTCTACACGCTCGAGTTTGCCCGCTGGAATATTTGTTTTTACTCGCGGCATTCGTGCAAATATTTTGCTTGAGTTCAATATTTTGAACTTGAGCGAACGGGCGAAATTCGCGTTTTCGCTTCATTTGCGTTGCACCATTCGCGTCATTCGCGTCATTCGCGCCGCCGGCACAAATTCGCATCCACTCGCGTCTGTACATTGACTTTGTATGTAATCTGGTCGCGCGAAAAATTCGCCTCGCGCCCGGTGTGAACACGCCGTTAGCGCAGAGATCATTTCATGCCGAAGTTGCCAACGTAACCAGAAATAATGTTGATATGACCCTTGCTAATGTAACGTTAACATAAGATAGAAAAGCAGTAAAACTGTGGATAGTCAACGCCCCCACACCCTAGATATATTTCACGTTATTCAAGCCTGGAAGATGCTAACAAGCTTGTATTTTTAGCCAATATCAGATGTTGTGGTGAACACAAATAGGTCAATGGTTGTTATGTGACGGCATACAATGAGTCTTCCCACCCTGAGTGATGATATAAACAAAGATAGCGACGCTGTGAATATGGCTAATTTGAGCCTCGAGAGTGGCGGCTCCATCGCCTCCATTGCTGTGACAGCCGGGTATGGGCTCATCGCTCTTCACCAGGTGGTAGTACCAAATATACAAAGGCCCCAGAGGAGGAACCCAGTGTGGATGTTGTGTTTACAAACACTACAGACTCTACCTTTAACTACTGATTTTATCATAGTTCATAGAATTCAAAGCCTTTTTTTCCTCCTTTTCTTTTTTTTATTGGCACAATGTTTGTGTCTCCATCTCAAGTCATCTGAGCGGTTTCCATAGCAAGTAGGGAGGCCACAAAACACATCTTTGAGATGAAGTGGAGACTAATAAAAACACAGAGTTGGAGATTATCCACAAAGACACACATTCTTCATCGGCTTCCCGTGATCATCATGCAGCTCTGTTTTGCCTTCGCCAACTTCTGAACTGAAACGATCAATTATCAATCAGTTAGATTGTTGCCGGGCGCCAGCAAAATTATTAACGCCAGCTGTTCCTCCCTTGGTTTTTTTTTTTTCGCATGCTGCAGACTCTCAAACACACACTCGCAAAAAATTGAAATGGACACAGATTCATGTTTAGTTTAATTCCTCTATGATGATGTAGGCCTCGATGCTGCTCCAGGGTTTCTTCTACACACAGATAAAAGAAACACTGCAGAGATTTAATAACAAGCAAGATGAAAATTTTTCAGAGATAAAAAATGTGAGAACTTTTCATTTCTCAACATTGTTTATCAGGGCGGTGAGAACAGAGCCTGTCCTGCCTGTTTCCACACTCGTCTCCTCCACGTAAGAGGAGCGAACCAGATTCAAACAGCCGTGAATGCCACAGAATTTTAATCATCAGGGCAGGGCAGGTTGGGACTTGATCCGTGTGGCTTTGATGACTTTCCTCCGAGGGTTAAAGGCAGGAATGTTTTGCTGAAAAGCCAGTTGACAGCTGTTGTTTTCCCACCTCACTCAAAAACGAGTTCTTCAAACAAGCAGGTGAATCAGACCAGACTAAAGGACATAGATCTGTGTCACAAAAGGCTTTTTATTGATCTTCACTTAACTTCGCTGAATCATGTGGCAGCCACGGTAGCAATGGTATCGTCACTGTTGAACACAGAGACACGGGAGGCCTCGTCATTCTCACCGAGATGGATTTAAATGGTAAAAAAAATAAGCTGTTAACTATGTATTTTATATTAAGAGTGAAACAGACAATGTAATAAATGAGAAACAAAACAAAGCACTGGTGTAGAGAGACGGTGTTTCCGAAATAATCTTGAACATACCATTGTTAAATCTGAACTATGATTCATTGTTCACAGCAGTGCAACATGACACTGACATTTCCTGTTGATTTACTGGTCAATGTTTAAGCTCAAGTAACAAGAAAGAAATCTGCCATTCATTCTCTTCTTTATTGTTACCGGTGTTGTTACCATACCTGTTCACAGAGTTGATATCAAATACTGTCTTTTTTCATCAAAATGTGCTTCTACCACACATTTCACTGAACAAAATAATCCACTGTTAAAAACATTGTATGCCAACGTAGCATGAACGCTGCTAAAATCTAAATCCGATTAAAAATGAGAAGAACAAAAAAAAATTTCTGATCACTTTATGCCACTGTATAAGCCTAAATATAGAGTAATAATACACATACACCTTATAAAGAAGAAGAACAGACGTTTATTTGCCATTAAACATTGGAATATATAAATAAAAACTGCATTTCTGTTTGCCTTGAGACTTTGCAGCTAAATCGAAATGTGGTCATCGAATATTATAAATTAAGTGCCTCGAGATAGTCAGTTTGTGATGTATGCTTCACTGATGTGCAGTGAAACCACAGCAGACGAAGAAAAAGAGGGCGCAACCTGATGATGTCAGTGAAAGAGCATCGGTCAAACCTCAAATGGTGGAACTAGTGATGGAAATATGACATTTGTGTTGGTGCCATCCAGCTGTCTGTGTGTACAGATGGAAGGAAACAGTTTGAACAAAGATGCAACATAATTGTGGTCAGCTCAAACGACTGCGATGCGGCGATTATGTAATGATTGTGACATGTAAGAAATGTCTGACTGGCGTTGAATATTTATCTCAGTGTTGTTGACACACAGGATGGAGCAGGACATTAGACGCTCCTCTCTAAAACGCAACGTGCCGTGTATATAGGACCTTTCTGTTGCAAAACAAAACATAACATCTCTTCTCTCTGTGACAGTGCCATTAAAAACCCTGAACATAACAGACATCATCATCATAAAAACAGACATTTGATCAATTAATTTGCATTAGACTGAAAATCTGCAGCAGGTTTATCATGAATATTTAAAGTGTTTTTAAGCAGATAAATTGATTATAAAAGAATGGTGACTGTAGTTTATTAGTGCAGTGAGTTTACAGTCATTCATTGAAGCTGAAGACTGAAGCACCTGAACACAAAGAAAATTATATTTCTGACCTTCACAAGCAAGTATGTCTGTATGTGTGTGTGTAGTGACATTTTCAGAGTTATTATGAAGAAGCCTTCCTCCTCCACTGACAGTTTATTATGAACATTTGCTCAGCTTGACATCGATAAAGAGTACTGTCAACATCGGTGCTTTGATTTTCCTTTTTCTCCTGAGAGCTGCTGGATGAATCAGCATCACTGTTGTTAACATGAGGCAGCTGATGTAGAAACACATGCACAACAGCAGCAGCAGCAGCGACAGACTGTGTCTCTCAGGCTGAGATCAATGAGAAACAACCTGTTGATCTTGTAACGATGAAGGTAGAGAACTAAGGATGTCACGATTACTTGTTTTCACAATTAATCGCGGTATTAAAATGTCACAATTATTTAATCGTAAAGGTTCCTAAATACCGTCACTTCCCAAAAAAGATATGGTAAATACACAGTAACTGGGTCAAATTATGTTAATGTCTAACATCTTCCTCCTTAATGTGTTAACGTAACACTGAACTGGTAGGAATTTAAATGTGAGTGCCTCATTTGTAATAAAATAAAACTTCAAACATTTGAATACTTCAAACATTTCCTCTGAAGGATAGTCATAGTGTTGTAATTATTTTCTTGTCAAAAGTCTAATTTCTAGTTGAAATCTCTTTCCACTTAAAATAAGACTCATTACCTAAAAATTAACTTGTTTTTAGATAATTTCACTAGTTTCAAACTAATTTTCACTTGAAATAAGTAGAAAAATCTGCCAGTTTTTTGTGCTCGTAATAAGAAAGAAAAACATGCTCCACTATCAGATTTTTCTACTTATTTCAAGTAAAAAATATCCTTGAAAGAAGTAAAAAGTGTCTAAAAACAAGCTACTTTTTAATATGATGAGTCTTATTTTAGGTATAATGAGATTTGTTTTGACTAGAAATAAGACAAATATATGTGTATAGAGATGAACCATGTATCCACTCTGCTCCTGCCTCCCCAGGTCCAGTAAGGAGGGTTCACTTCACTCCCAGAGGCCTCTTCTCCAGCACAGCCCCACCTCCTCCGTCACCTCCGTGGGCTCCCTGTCCCGCGCTCAGTCCTCCACCCTCAGCAGCATGCTCAGCGCCTCCCACTCCTCCCACGCCTCGCACGCGTCCCACGCATCCCACGCCTCCCACGCGTCCCACGCCTCGTTCCCCCACCAGCACCCCCAGAGCCAGGGGGAGCTGTACGCCAGCATGGGGCCGCGCAGCCCCGGCTCGCACCATGCAGCCGGCGAGCCCTTCAACATGCACCCGTCCCTGCAACGAGGTCACGGCCACGGCTTCCCGCACGACCCCTACGGCTCCACTCCCAGAATGCACCACCAGCAGCAGCAGCAGCAGCAGCAGCAGCACCATCAGTATCAACAACAACAACATCAACAGCAGCAGCAACAACAGCAGCAACAACAGCAGCATCAACAACAGCAGCAGCAGCAGCAGCATCAACAGCATCAACAGCAGCAGATGCAGCAGATGCAGATGCAGCAGCCCGTCCAGGCCGGACATTTCCCCCACCCGCATTCCTACTCCCACCCGCAGGGGGAGCCCTTCGCCATGATGGCGCGCGCCCACCAGATGGTCGACGTGCTGACGGAGGAGAACAGGATGCTGAGGCAGGAGATCGAGGCCTGCCGCGACAAAGTCACCAAGCTGCACAAGGTAACATCTCAACATCTGCAGAAGAGTTTTTTTTAAAGGGATACAGTATATGCCAACATTTTTTTTTTTTCGTGTCTTCCCTCACTCCCGAGTCCATGACCAGCAGATAGACACCATCCTTTCGACTGTGCGTGCAGTAACAAGGGAGATAGAGCCGTATCGCCCGTAATTAGCTTAGCTCAAACACTGGAAGTGTATGGGTAGTGTTAGCCTGCCTCCACCTAAAGTCATCAGAGAAACTCTTCAGCAACTCTAAACGGAAACCGGCGGGCCGATCTTCGTCTCAGAACTGACAAAACTCTCCGGTAAGGCATCTTGAGCGGTCAAATGCCGGTAACGGGACGAGATCGGTCAAAACGGAGGGTTCAAGCAAAGACGGTTTATTTTGGTTCAAGCTAGCTACATCGAGGGTAGGTTAGCTTCCTATTTCAAAGTAAAAGCACAAATTCTATCATCATGGTTTTCTGGGCAACAGGTGTTTTATTTTGTGAAAGTAACCGGAAGTGCGTTGGTCACAACGGCTAGCTTGAGTAGCGGCGAATTCATCAGAACAAACAGCTGGTATTTAGACAAATTAACGACACACTGCTGATCTAAACGGCTACTTTCTCGCCTAAAAATGTTTGAAATGTCGATAAAGTGATATATTTACAGAGTTTAGACCTAAAATGAAACCAGCTTCTGACTGCTGATTTCGGCTCGGGTAGGAGGCAGGCTAACACTACCCATACACTTCCAGTGTTTGAGCTAAGCTAATTAGCGGTGCGCCAGCTCTGCCCGTATCTCCCTTGTTACTGCACGCACAGTCGAAAGGATGGTGTCTATCTGCTGGTCATGGACTCAGGAGTGAGGCAAGACACGAAAAAAAAATGTTGGCGTCCATATGTACAGGTGATTGTGACACTTGTTTACTTCTCTGACTGTTTCTCCTGTCCACGCGCACTGAAGAGAGACCCCCTCCAAAAACAGTTTCTTTGTTTTAATACTTGAGTTTTATTGGGTGTTTTGCAAAAGAGAAAAAACAGAACATACTGTATTAGAAGAAAGACAAAACCAGGATCTACATCTTAACTCCAAGGTACGACTGTTGTCTCAGTATTATCCAGCTAGTGGTCCTCATGATGGATCTTGTTCCTTGTAGATTTACCCCCAAAATGTCTGTGGTATTTCATAACAGACACCAGTTTCAACTCTAACCACCAGAAATTATTCCAGTATTTGTCCATAAATACATTCCCCAAAAAAACATGGGTTGAAGAATCTCTGAGCTGCTGGTTTGTTTTTCGTTGTATTTTTTATTGTACCAGTCTTCATTAGATAACTATTTTGATTTCTTTTCTTTCTGTCTCTACTATACAGATCAGAGGTTTTCCTATTCATCTGCAGCCTCTGATATCACTCTGCATGAATGATCTGTCTATGTGCATTACACAATGTTAAAATCCCTCTATTCAGTCTGTGAGGGAGATAATCTGATTTCATTTATTTTTTCAAGGTAATCTTTAACTTGTAAATAATTCCTAAATCATGGTAATGTTTAATTATCACAGGGGATGGGCTTTTACAAACTCTCTGAGCTGCTCCCTGGGATCTAAGTGATGCTATGACCCATTTTTAATTTTACAAAAGACAGAGCGGAGACAGAGACTTTTCTGACACTTTCAGAGTTTTGAAACGTGGTACAGATGTTCTTTGTGCAGATGTTGATGATGTGATGTGGAGTACTGTCAGGGTTGAGTTGTTTGATACATTAAAAAAAAAAGATTTAGTTTCCTAGCTCTTCTCAACCTCACATCTGGCTGTAAACACCTGGCACCAGTTCATGTGTGACACATGCAACAATCAACACACAGATGCGTTTCTGTGTGTCAGTTTTCGACTTTAAGTTTGTGGCACAGAAATAAATGAAACTTCACCAGTAACAAAACGATGCATCTCCCTTCACCCACCCAATCTCTTTCTCTCTCTGTCTGTCTGTTTGTCTCTGGGCAGTTGGAAACGGAGATCCAGCTGGTGTCCGAAGCCTACGAGAACCTCGCCAAGTCCTCGTCCAAGAGGGAGGCCCTGGAGAAAACCATGAGGAACAAGCTGGAGCTGGAGGTGCGACGGCTGCATGACTTCAACAGGGACCTCCGAGGTGAGAGAGAGATGATTCACTCCTGATGCAACATGTTGCTTCACCGCGTCAACAGACCTCCTCTGTCTTTTGTCTGTGATGCAAAGTCAGAAAAAAATATCCATAAATGTAATAGACACACATTATTTCTAGCATAAAATACGATCATTTACTCACCCAGATAACTTTGGTGTCATTACAAGTCGTTCCGACAAAATTAGATCCAGCCGAGAGCTGCGTATATCCTTATAATGCAAGTCTCTAAATAACACATTATCTGCCGCGAAACTCCTTCATTTCACCAATATTTAGTTCTGATAGGCTAGTGCTATTCCCCTCTGAGTCCGGGGTTAGCTGTTATCAACATCCGGGGTCTGTAGGTTGACCTACTGACCTCTGACCTGGATGATGTCATCTCTGAGCGCCGCGCGGCTCATTCTGATAATAATCGTTCCGCTTCGGCATTCGGGTCCATTTTTATCTCAACTAGCCGGAGCTTTAGTGAGTCCAGGTTGAGGAGAGGAAGCCTGTGGAAGCTGAACTTCATCCAGCTGCTCATTTTGTTCTGACAAGTCGGAAACAGGCAGAAACGAACCGTAGCATTAGCGGTAGCAACATCCAGGTCAGAGGTCAGTAGGTCAACCTACAGACCCCGGATGTTGATAACAGCTAACCCCGGACTCAGAGGGGAATAGCACTAGCCTATCAGAACTAAATATTGGTGAAATGAAGGAGTTTCTCTGCAGATAATGTGTTATTTAGAGGCTGCATTCTGCTGCCCCGTAGACTCACATTATACGGATATACGCGGCTCTCGGCTGGAGCTAATTTCGTCGGAACGACTTGTATTGACACCAAAGTTATCTGGGTGAGTAAATGATCGTATTTTATGCTAGAAATAAGGTCCAGATTGTAAAAAACAGTAATTATCCTTTAAAGTGCCAAATATTTGACACAGTGGTTTATAATGAAAACTGTCTAAGTGTCTCTTATCTTGAATGTGATTACAGCTGTTTTGTGGCTCTGAATGGGTTCTTTTCGTATCAAATATCCATTATACTCACACTCCACAGTCGGGGCCTTGTCTCCTTGTATCGGTGTCCTGCAGCTTCAACACTAAGTTTTAGTATCTGCAGCTGAGCAGCAAACAAAAGCAGCTGCACCCACAGAGTGTAATCAGGTTTAGATGCAGAGGCACAAGCACAAGACACACAGTGAAATGTGGAACAATGTGGACAGTGAAGATGTGGCACTGAAGTCATTAATCTGTCTTTCTGTGACGATTTGCAAAACATAACACACACATGCACACTCACACACTCGCACACACACGCACTCGCACACACACTGGAAAGAGAAAAGCTTCATTCATGGCTCGGAGCCCAGACTCGGGTCCACTGGGAGCCGCTCCCAACAAATCACCTTTCACCTGTTTTTACTGTCGTCTCTTCTTCCTGCTTCCCTCTCTTTATTCTATCATCATCGCTGTGGCAGATGTTTGCAGGATATTTTTGCTCCACTTTTTTTGGTGGGGGTGGGGGGGCTGTAGTGCAGCTATTGGAGCTGTTAACAGCAGGGTAGTGTTGTTTTTTCTTCATTTAGTTCAGTTCAGTTTAATTGCATCATTAATTGCATCATCATCTTACATACTTTATTACTTTCTGTGTTGTCCGGTTCTCGTATTGCCACGTTGTTTTTCGGGTTCTTCTGCCATCGTCCAAGCACTTTGTGAACCTTTGCTTTTGAAGGTGCTATGTAAATAAATAAATTGTTATTTAGGGCTGAAATTCTCGGTCGACTCAAGCCCTGAAATTTCGACTAATCGCGGAGAAACTAAAATTAATTATACACTCAAGTTTGTCGGCTCTGACAGAGTTTTGCATCACGTGCATCTGCGCAATATCATAGCCTGTGATTTCCGAAAATATACTATGTCAACTAGTGATATCAAGATCAAGATCAAGATTAAGAGAATTTATTTGTCACATACAATGATACAAGATCATTGCAGTGAAATTATATGTGCAATACTCCGGTGATTAAGAAAAACAAGAAACATGACAAGACAGCAGCATTAATCTGACTAAAGGAAACTATTAATCTGACTAAAGGAAACTCATATCAGCACAAGAACTGTTGAGGAGTATTTAGACAATTGTTTTTGTCATGTTATACACTATTACACTATTACACTATCATTTCGCTCTGTGCATGTCCTCGCACAGAGCGAAACTGAACATAGGAGCTACTGTATTTCCTCCAGTAATATCCGGGTCGCATATAATGCTAATGCTAACTCCACCCCAAACCCTGAATGTGTATTTATGGGACTGTAGTTCACTGCAGGTCAAGGTGGGAACGCTCAGTCATGGTGTTGACTGATTATATTATTATTATGATGTGTCTTGTGTGATATGAAATCAGCATATAATTGTTATAGCAATTTAAACTAGAAGGGGTCTTTACTTTACAGTATTATGATCAGGCAGGTGAACACTTCTGAGATGTTTTCCCAGTGTGTCCTGTGTGTGTTCAGACCTTGGTCATGTCACCACTACGAGCCTGTTAATGTTTTTTGGTGTGTGTGTGTGTGTGTCTGTTCTGAGCACTCGTGTTGTGTGTTTTCACAGAGCGCATGGAGACGGCCAATAAGCAGCTCGCTGCTAAAGAGTGCGAAGGCTCAGAGGACAACCGCAAAACCATCTCCCAGCTGCTCACACAGAGTGAGTACCACACACACACACACACACACACACACACACACATGGAAACAGAGTGGGTACTTTCAGCAGCACATTCCTGGAGTCAAGAACAACGACAGCGCCTGGAGCTTTAAACATCTGAGCTGTAAACACTGGATGTGTTTGATAGGAGGCTTGGTTTATTTATCTGACCTGACCTGACGGTTTTAGATTTTCATTCACAAGGTGTCGTCCATATTTATAATCGCAGTCAAGGAGGAAGTTGTGACAGTAGTAAGAACGACTGTGCTACGGGGTTACATAAACACTGACTGTGTCTGTGAAGGACCAAAATTGCCATATTTAGAAATGAATGAATGAAAACACACGTTAATAAATAATTAAATGCTGAAGTAAAAGCCCATTTATGTAAGTAACCCTTTATATTTGTATTCATTACACCTAATTAGAAAATAAATAAATTCAAAATGCACAAAAATATGCTTTTTACTTCAGCATTTATTTATTTATTCATTCATTATTATGGCAGTTTTAGTTCCCCATAGTGTCTAGTGAAGTCAGAAGAAAGACAAACTTAACCCTTTTGATACATACAAGTTTTGAGATCATACATTTTTATTCTAGAAAATCTTATGTATAAAACATAAAATTTTAACACAAAGTGTGAGCAGTACATTTTAAAAATGCTGGATGTATCAAGTATGATACGAATTAAAATATGTAAATTGTTATTTTCTTTCGAGTTAATCATTAATTCTTTGATTGACTGATGAAGTCAAACTCTTTTTGACCATTTTTGTGTTTGTGCATGTGTCTGTGTGTGTGTGTGTTCAGACAAAGAGACGCTGCGTGAGAAGGAGAAGCTGGAGATGGAGCTGGCGGCGCTGCGCTCCACCACCGAAGACCAGAGGAGACACATCGAGATTAGAGACCAGGCGCTTAACAACGCTCAGGCCAAAGTGGTGAAGCTGGAGGAGGAGGTAAGAGCAGCCGGTGTAGTGTAATCCTGAGTTCATTCATGGAGCTGCTGTCAGACTTTATCAGAAGTAGAGATGTCACGATTACTTGCTTTCACAATTAATCGCCGTATTAAACGCCACAATTAATTTATCGCAAAAGTTCCTAAATACCGTCACTTTCCAAAAAAGATTATGTTGGAAACATCTTGACAAATGTGCGCCAAAGTAAAGATAAATGCACAGATACTGGTCCATTTACATAATATAACACTGAATCTGTAGGAATTTAAAAGTTTGCATGTCATTTGTAATTAAAAAAAAACAACCAAAAAACGATTTAAATAAACTTAAACATTTGGTACAGATGACAGTTAATTCCTCTGGGGAATATAATTGGTCCTTTATTAATAGATACTTAAAGGACAATTCTGGGCAAATTCAACTCGGGGCTGTATGTTCCTAACATTTTAGGTCTAAAAGAAGGAATCTGAAGATTTTCAGTTTAATTGCTCCTGTTTTGCGGTAGTTGTGTCTGTCCCTGCGTCGCCATGGCAGCGATGAATGGGAGCGGATTGAAGTTCCGCTGCTTAGGCTGTTTACATCCCTCAAAGCCACAGACAGCGTCAGATGGCGACTCAAACATGCACCGAGAAGTTTATTTAGTTCAAGCAAGCCGACATGTTTGTAAAACTAGATCTGATTCAAAGTCTGGCAGAGTTGAGACCCAAGTTGACGCTCGGTGTGTTCAGGTGCAGTTGGAGCTCCCGTTTGTGTCATAAACACAGGAATATCAACTCTTGACTTGCTTGAAGTGTACATTGTTTTCCACAGACGGCGTCAGGTGGCTACTCAAACATGCGGCGAGAAGTTTTTATTACTTGAAGCAAGTCAAGAGTTGATATTCCTATGTTTATGACACAAACAGGAGCTTTCCGACTGCACGTGAACACACCGAGCACGTCAACTTGGGTCTCGAGTTGAATTTGCCCGGAATTGTCCTTTAAAATATTTTGTGTAAATAATTAGCTTTGTCATTATTTTGACTATATTTGATTCTACACATACATAGTGTTGGGAAATTAATTAATAATGCATAATAATCGTGATAATCGTAATACCGTGATTATTTCTCTGACAATAATCGTACCAAGAAAATCTATAATCGTGACATCCCCTGATCAGAGGTAAAGAACAATGCTGATATAGATGAAGAAGTGTAGAAAACATAACTACACGTTGATCATCATCATCATGTGGTGGGTTGTGTGATGTCAGTCTGTGATGTAAAATAACAATTTATGCAATGAAAGGGAGAGTACAAAAGAGACAAAGAGGGAAAAAGTAGGTCAGTGTCAGTTGTCATGAGGTTTGCTGTGATTTTTTGGAGAGTGGGTGGAGCCAAAGAGCCTGTAGACGAGAGGACATGATGGAGAGATGACAGCGTTTTGAACCTCAATACCTGGAAGAAATCAGTCATTTGAAACATCGCCAAACTTCATTCAATCAGAAATTATATCTTCTCTCTCTATTTTTTTCTCTTTTCTTTTTTTTTTTTTTTGTATCGTCAGCAGAGTTTATGTGAGTAGAGAGAAAAGAGGAATGACCAGACTCATGATTGTTGCTCATGGGTAAAAAACGTAAACTGATGCCAAGATGTAGTGAGATGATTCAGACTTCTTGTTTTTTTTTCTTGTTTTTTTTTTCTATTTGGAGGGAAACTTGAAAAACATGTCACATAATGGAAAAAATGTACAAGAACGAACAGGTTTTCTTACAGTAGATGAAGGTACGAGGCGATTTTGATTTTCAGCTCGGAGCAAAGTTAAAGGGATAGTTCACCCAAAATTCAAATTTCTGGGAGAAGTTTCAGAGTCGTCCGTGCCTTCTCTGAGTTACAGCGGGGCTCCGTGCAGCACTGTATGTCCATATGACGGTAGCGAACGGAGCTCACTTTTCTTCGTCCAAAAAGACACATGAAAAAACATCCAAATACCTCCATAGTGCTCGTCTGTAATGTCCCTCTTGTATTGAAGCCCCAACATGAGAAATTGTTCTGAAAAAAATTAAGTAAGTCTATGTTTTAAGCTTGTTTGTAGCAGAAGCTCCCCGTGTTGCTCTTCCTGGTCCGTCCAAATCTCGCATGATTTGCATTGACACCCAGTTCACGGCAGAGCAACTACAAACAAGCTTAAAATATAGACTTATTTAATGTTTTTCGGAACAATTTCTCATGTTGGGGCTTCAATACAAGAGGGACATTACAGACGAGCAGTATGGAGGTATTTGGATGTTTTTTGGTGTGTCTTTTTGGACGAAGAAAAGTGAGCTCCGTTCGCAACCGTCATATGGACATGCACTGCTGCACGGAGCCCCGCTGTAACTCAGAGAAGCCACGGAGGACTCTGAAACTTCTCCCAGCCCTTAGTCCACATGAGGGTGAGAGGATTTTTGAATTTTGGGTGAACTATCCCCTTTAACATGACTTTATGTTTTTGCTTCTGTGAATTCAATTCGCACCATTTTGTTTCTGATTTTGAGAGTTTGAAGGAGTGAGGAGCACTCGCTGCTCCGTGTGAAGAAAAGCTGAAAATCAGGTCACTTTATTGTTTGTTTGGATTCTTGGCGAGTAGCTTGTGTATCCTGGTTACCAATGTTTTTACTTTAGTGGAAAACTTTTCTCCTCCGTCTCTGCTGCTGCTGCTGCTGCTGCTGCCTCAGCGCTGGCCTGGTGTTGGCCCGCTATCTGACACCAGTGTGTCCTCGCTGATCTGTTAGAGACACAGTGAATGTGCTTTCTGCTGCTGCTGCTGCTGCTGCTGCTGCTGCCATGTCCACACTGCTGTCGTCTGTGAATGGGGAGGTGGGGGTGAGGAGGAGGGAGGGTTTGCCTGCAGTAGAGCAGTTTAAACAGTTTAACGGTTTAACAGCTCTCAGTCTGATCAGTCAGTGTTTTTCTGTGGTTGCTACACATGACCAGTTCCTTGTTACTTCCTTTTATAGTTTCATGTCTGTGTGATTCAGCAAAAGCACAAATGGCACACACTCATTCATGCACTATGGGTCATTTGACTCATTTGACTGTAATATATAAAACAAGACTAGAGTAAAATGCACTGATACGGTGATAAGTCAGATCATTTGGCTCAATACTTTTATATTTGAAACAAGACTAAAATGGATAAGGTCAGTCAGACCACTGAAGCAAGTGAAACTGTTAAATCCTAAAACTCTCAAATTAAGCAGCACTGTACAGAAATGAGTCTTTTTGCATGTTTTTATCAATACATTTCGAACACTTTAAATATATTTTGAAACAAAACTCCAATTTCACTTCAAACTCCAATTTAAGTTAAGTTAGGCTAGGTTAGGGTAAGTGAAGTTAAGTCAGATCATTTGGCTCAATTTTGATTTTCAAACCAAGAAAAAAGTTAAATAAGATAAGGTAAGTTAGTTTAAGTTCAATTGGGTTAGGTTAGGTCAGTTTTAAGTTAAGTTATGTTAGGTTAGGTTAAATGAAATTCGGTTAAGTTAGCTTGGATCACTTGCCTCAATTTTGATATTTGAAACAAGACTAAAGTAAAATGTGTATGTTAGTGTATGGTATTTACCCCAAATTATTACTATATTTATCAAATTTGACTTTTTTTGGGGGTGGGGGGGTGGGGGGGGCATCATCTTTGAATAAAAGAATTTGTTCTTTGTTAAAGCAGAAGTAAGCTGAATATTTGTGTTAATATAAGTCTTAAATAGTTATATCTTCTGACAGCAATCACTTCTATAGAGTGTTTGGTCTGAAACACGGGTCTGTCAGTCACTCTGCTCTGCTCTGAGCCGAGGAGAAAACTTTCCTTGTATCCTACAACCTTTATCCAATGAGGAGAGAGAACGGCATAAAGGGGCAGTCCTCTCTGTGTGTGCAGCCAAGGGATGCGCGTGAATGATTGGTTTTTAACCAATTGAACAAAGTCTTCTCATGAAATGAAAGTGAGATGTTTCAGGAAGTCGTGTGTTTAGAAAGATTGAACATTTGCACAAGATGGTTTTCGTCTTTCGCAAATGATCGCCATGGTTACAGTGGACACATCATAAGTTGTGATTTGAGCTCCTGGAGCTTTTTTTTTTTCTCTCTGGCATCTGTGTGTTTCATTCCCCAGTCCTCCACCTCGCTGTCCTGCTTCTTGTCCTCCTCCTCTCGTCTTTCTCTCTCTCTCTCTCTCTCTCTCTCTCTCTGGCTTTCTGTCTACTTCTGTTTTGAATCATTTCTCCTGTCGACCCGCTCTCCCTCCTCCGTCCTCGTGTTACCGCTGCTCTCTGTATTTTTTTCTCTCCCTCTCTTTCTGCTTCCCATTCTTCCCTCTGTCACCTTCTCCTCCTCCTCCTCCTCCCTCCCTCCATCCCTTCCTTATACTTCTGTTTCCTCCTCTGTCCCTCAAACCTTTTAATGCCTCTGTGCCAGTGAATATTTGTCTTACTTCTTGTCAAAATGTCTAATTTCTAGTCAAAACTAATCTCTTTCCACTTAAAATAAGACTCATCACCTAAAAATTAACTTGTTTTTAGATCATTTTCACTTGTTTCAAACACATTTTCACTTGAAATAAGTAGGTAAAATCTGCCAGTGAAAGCAAGTTTTTTGTGCTTGTTATAAGGAAGAAAAACTTGCTCCACTGTCAGATTTTTCTACTTATTTAAAGTGAAAATATGCTTGAAAAACGTAAAAAGTGTCTAAAAACAAGTTACGTTTTAATGTGATGAGTCTTATTTTAAGTATAATGAGATTTGTTTTGACTAGAAATCACATTTTGACTAGAAATAAGACAAATATTCTGGGTAAGATATTAGAGTTTTTGCAGTGTGTGGCTGGAGGCATCATGTTTTTGAGGTGGGGGGGCTGTAACTGAGGTCCCGTACAGGACAGGAAACGGTTTGGCACCGGTCCAGAGACTCGGCTCTCTGACACAAAACGCCTGCTTGTTGTCAGAACAAAAGGAGTCGCAAGCTTTTCTCCTCCCGCTCCGTCATTCTCCACAAAAAATGAAAGAGTCTTCAGATTCTTGGCCGCCTGGCTTCTCTCTGCTCCTCTCCTCTCCTCTCGCTCCGTCCTCATCCCCTCCTCTCTTTCCCTTCTGAAGGAATTCACTTTAATCTTAATCAGTCCATCGAGCAGCAGCAGCAGCAGCAGCGGTCTCTCTCCTGCTCAGCGGAGACATAAACCCTGGATATGCTCTAAAAAAGTGTGTCATCTGTAATCTGTCCAGCAGATGTGTATTAGTTTGGACACACAGTGGGTAAACTTCAGTTTAGTTTTGAGATTGAGAGTTTTCGTTAACAGTCTGTAATGAGGCCGAGTATTTTTTTACGGTTGAATATTTCTGTTCAATTTCATTTCATTTCATTTATTAGTTTATTTCATAGGGACAGTGCACCACTAATCAACAGAGTTAAAAGAAAAACTGTAAGTTGGCCAGAGTTAGCCAACAAGGCTAGTTTTCGTCCGGTGTCCCTGGCCAGATGTTAAAGGCAACCTAAAAGCCAAAAAAAAGGGGGCAACAATTAAGTACTTTCAAAACAATCAATAAGAGATGTGACAGTGTTTATGCTCAAATAACCATAAAAGATTTGCAGTGATTGGCTAAATGGCATCACATGACCACTGCAGTAAAAGCTGTGCCGGGTAAAAAAGGAAATTCTTTGTCATACTTTAAAGGGATAGTTCAACATTTTGGCAAATTGGCCCATTGCCATAATTGCTATAGTCATAGCAGTAGGTTCGTTACCTTTAATTGTAGGTGTAAGCTATTTTGCAGCTGGCTGCTCAGAGCTACGCTATGGAGGCTAAGGGAATTTCTTGGTTTCCCTCATTAAACTCATCAAATACAAAATCCCAAAACTCCACAGCGCTTTTGTAGACAAGTTGTGAGCTGCACAACCACCACGCTATGAGATAATGACGGAACGATACGAAACGGAGCCGTTTTCGAGGTAAATTCATACAAAACCGCTGATGCGCGTTGCGTTCAGGGACAGTTTTTCAGCAAGCAGTCTCCGTATTTACCCTGTATTTACCTCGAAAACGGCTCCGTTTCGTATCGTTCCGTCATTATCTCATAGCGTGGTGGTTGTGCAGGTCACAACTTGTCTACAAAAGCGCTGTGGAGTTTTGGGATGTTGAATTTGATGAGTTTAATGAGGGAAACCAAGAAATTCCCTTAGCCTCCATAGCGTAGCTCTGAGCAGCCTGCTGCTGCGCTCCGCCGTACTGAAAGTAGCTTACACCTACAATTAAAGGTAATGAACCTACTGCTATGACTATAGCGATTATGGCAATGGGCCAATTTGCCAAAATGTTGAACTATCCCTTTAATAATTCTATGTAATATCTCGGTTATTAGGTTCAGATTGGTTTTAGGGTCTGAATCATAGACTGTAAAAAGAATGGACGTAGCGTCCGTGACGTCACCCATTGGTTTTGGGGAGTCGTTTTTGTGACTCCAATATGGCGGCCTGAACAGCGCCATGTTGGATTGGCCGGCCGAGAACCCGCCCACTGGCCTCGAAGCAGCTGTCCACGGAGCTGCTCGGACCTGTCACTCAACGTTTCCGCGCCCTAATTGGTCAGAGTTTTAACCTAATAACAGTAAAACTGTAGAGTTAAAAAAAAATTCACCCCCCTCAGAGTGTGTGCGGGGGTAGAAACTATCGGTTGAGACCAAAAAACGTTCTGACACCAGGCTTTTAACATACATGTTACAAACATGTTTATTGAGGATGTAAAGTCGGCGATTTTAACATGGGGGTCTATGGAGAATGCTGCTTTCTGACACCAGCCCCCAGAGGAAGAAGAGGGGATTGCAGTTTTTTGAACACGGAAGTGAGCTTCACTTCTCAGACCGACAACTGCCCCCTTGGTCTGAATAAGACGGCATCTGTGTTTTCTGCCTTTTTCAGCTCATGCAGCCACTCAGTCCTCCGTATCTTATAACACACACACACACCACAGTGTTGCTGCGCAGTAAAAAAGCATCTGTGGTAACAGTTAACCAGATCCTGTAACAGTGCTTTATGAAAACCTGGGTGTGTTTGATATTTGAAGTTTTCTTTTTTGTCCTGTTTTACCATGACGTAAATATTTCCCTCTTTCTGTTTCTGTGTGTGTGTAGCTGAAGAAGAAGCAGGTCTATGTGGAGAAGGTGGAGAGGATGCAGCAGGCTCTGGCTCAGCTCCAGGCCGCCTGTGAGAAGAGAGAACAACTCGAGCACCGACTCAGGACCCGACTGGAGAGAGAACTGGAGTCACTACGCATGCAGCAGGTAAAACACCAAGACGGTGTAAACTTATTATAAATATAGATTTGTATACAATCAGTAACTGTTTATCAGTCAGCTGGTGGACTTAGTGCAGCAGAGGAGCTGGTGGAGACCAAACACAGAGTCAAACAGAGTGAATATGTTTTTATTTTTCAATTAACGGGATATTTCAACATTTTGGCAAATTGTCCCTATAGTCATAGCAGTAGGTTCGTTACCTTTAATTGTCGGTGCAAGCTATTTTTAGAACGGCGGAGCAGAGCCGTGAGCTGCTCAGAGCTACGCTACGGAGGCTAATGGGATTTCTTGGTTTCCCTCATCAAACTCATCAAATACACAATCCAACAACTCCACAACGCTCTGGTGGACAAGTTGTGACCTGCACATTCACCACGCTATGAGATAATAACACAACGTTACCACACAGAGTTGTTTTAGAGGGAAATACATGCAAAACCGCTGATGCACGTTGCCTTCAGGGACAGTTTTTCATCAGCAGTCTCTGTATTTACCTCTAAAACAACTCTGTCTGGTAACGTTGTGTTATTATCTCATAGTGTGGTGAATGTGCAGGTCACAACTTGTCCACCAGAGCGTTGTGGAGTTGTTGGATTGTGTATTTGATGAGTTTGATGAGGGAAACCAAGAAATCCCATGAGCCTCCGTAGCGTAGCTCTGAGCAGCTCACGGCTCTGCTCCGCCGTTCTAAAAATAGCTTGCACCGACAATTAAAGGTAACAAACCTACTGCTCTATGGCTATAGGGATTATGGCAATGGGCCAATTTGCCAAAATGTTGAACTACCCCTTTGCTGGTGTGTTTTATTTTTTACAAAAAAGCGTTCTTGAGTCCTGGTGCTTCAAAACTATATGATAGCATTAACTCCACATTTGATTCAACTTATTCCCTGTTAGATCCTCTCCTTTCCTTATTTTTAACCTCTGCTGGTGTTTTCTACTTCTTCCTCTTCTCTCGTAGCGGAGCGGAGGCTCTCAGAACAGCGGCGCGGCCCCGTCCGAGTACAACGCCACGGTGCTGATGGAGCACCTGAGGGAGAAGGAGGAGCGTATTCTGGCTCTGGAGGCCGACATGACCAAGTGGGAGCAGAAATACCTGGAGGAGAGCGTGATGAGGCAGTTCGCCCTGGACGCTGCAGCCTCGGTTGCCACCCAGAGGTACATGTGCATACGTGTTATAGGATATATATAGGATTAGGGATGTCACGATTACTTGTTACTTTGTTTTCACAATTAATCGTGGTATTAAACGGCACTACTAGTTAATCGTAAAGATTCCTAAATACCGTCACTTCCCAAAAAAGATTATGTGGGAACCGTATCGGCAGGTGTTGCGCCAAAATAAAGGTAAATGTTCAGATACTGGTCCATTTAACTAATGTAACATTGAATTGGTAGGAATTTAAATGTTAGTGTCATTTGTATTTTAAAAAAAAACAAAACAAAACAAAAAACGATATTTAAACATTTGGTATAGATGACAATTTATGACCTGAATATTTCAAACATTTCCCCTGGGGGGTTAATAATTGGTCCTATATTAATAGATACTTGAAACATTTTGTGTAAACAATGAGTAATGTAATTATTTTTTGACTATATTTGATTTTACACATTCATAGTGTTGTGAAATTAATTAATGCATAATAATCGTGATAATCGTGACACCCCTATTCACCATATTATCAGTATGAATCGCCAATTAACACACAGCTATAATCCTAGATTTTAGTTTTTTTAGAGGCAGATTTCATCACAAGCAGCTTCTGCATTTCAGTCGTTGTTGAAAAATGTGTTATTTATAATTATTACAGTATTCAGCATCATTATTGGTTTGGATTTAGTGAATTAAACCACAGACAATGAGATCCACTTGGCCTTTCAGAGGGACAGTGGCTGTGACATGGGCAGGTTGTGGTTTATACGTGACCTGACACGTCTGGTGAACTTTTTTCTCTTGTGGATGAATGGTAAATGGTAAATGGTCTGTATTTATATAGTGCTTTACTATACCTGTAATGATACCCAAAGCGCTTTACATCGCATTCACCCATTCACGTGAAATACAAACATTTTTAAAATCTCTCTCTAGTTTCTGTGTTTGTTGTGAACGAGCTCTGTCTTCTGTCTGGCAGGGACACGTCTACCACGATGATCTGCCACTCTCCCAGCAGCAGCTACGACACGTCGGTCGAGGCTCGAATCCAGAAGGAAGAAGAAGAGATTCTCATGGCCAATCGCCGCTGTCTGGACATGGAGAGCAGGTAAAGCTTCTCTCCACCGCTGGCAGCCTCAAATAGGCAAATAAGAAGAACAAGAGCAAGAATAATGCACTTGGTGTTTATTAGCACTGACTTATTGATTATCTTTGTTACCTCGTATCTATTTGTTTCCTCTTTTTTCCTGCTTCATATTTGTCCCTTTGCCTGTTGTTCTCATTCATGAGAAAATGTGAGGTGTGTCGTCTGTTGCAGCCATTTTTTTTTAATGAGCAAATCCACCTCAGTGATTATTACAGTAACATCACAGCACAAGATTCAGTCAATCATCACCCAAGTCACAGGCGTTTATTTCCCATGCAACACACCGGGGAAACTGTCATAAGAACTGGATAAAAATTAACTTCATGTCACACACAGAAGGTTACAGTACAAAGCAATATAAACAACAATAATATATGTATACAGGGTTCAAACTGAACTTTTTTGCTCACTGGCCAACTGGCTAGTGAGCTTTAAAAATCCTGGCCAAAAATGATGTATAGCTGTTTTGTATATTTTTCATTGTGTTGAACTGTTATAATACACTCATAAGCATTTTTAACACATATCATAGTAATATTAGCATATTTTTGTGTGGAATAAAGGAGTCAAGTTTGCCTTTTTTTTCCCCTAAAAGGTTTATTTTAGGGATGCACATGGTTAACCGTTTAACCGTTAACCTATAACAAGAACTTGACCGAATAATGCTGTCAGTTATTTATATATTTTTTTTATTAGCTCCTTATGTTGTCAACTCATGGGGGCGTGTCGACACGTGCAGACTTCCACTGCCTTCAGTCATATTTAGTAGCTAAAAACAGTATAACTGACTGAAGATGCTATGAGGAAATAATTTATCCTGAACTCCTAGTGACACTACAGGAGATAAACGAACACATAAGGCACTTTAATGTGATCCGATGTAATCTGACGATGAAAACCGTTGAGTGAAGTGAGTGACAGGCTGTGAACTGTGGCTCCTCTCTCTCTCCCTCTCTGCTCCAGGATAAAGAACCTGCACGCCCAGATCATAGAGAAAGACGCCATGATCAAGGTGCTGCACCAGCGGTCGAGGAAGGAGCCCATCAAGTCGGACCTGACGTCCGCCATGAGACCCTCCAAGTCCCTGATGTCCATCTCCAACACCGGCGGCGGCGGCTCGGGGCTGCTCTCCCACAGCCTGGGACTCAGCAGCTCTCCCATCACCGAGGAACGCAACAAGGACACCAGCTGGAAGGGCAGCCTGGGTAACGACCAACACACACACACACACACACACACACACACACACACACAATAAAGTTCTTTGAATTGAATTGAATTGAATTGAATTCTTCCATCTAAGATCTATTCGCCAAACTCAAATCATTCCTGTCCATCAAAGACTTAGAAATATATAGTTCAACATTTTGGCAGATTGGCCCATTGCCATAATCCCTATAGTCATAGCAGTAGGTTCGTTACCTTTAATTGTCGGTGCAAGCTATTTTTAGAACGGCGGAGCAGAGCCGCGAGCTGCTCAGAGCTACGCTATGGAGGCTCATTATGGGATTTCTTGGTCATCAAACTCATCAAATACACAATCCAACAACTCCACAACGCTCTGGTGGACAAGTTGTGACCTGCACATTCACCACGCTATGAGATAATAACACAACGTTACCAGACAGAGTTGTTTTAGAGGGAAATTCATGCTCTCATCTCCTCAGATCCTCTGACAAATCTCTACTTTCTATCAAAAATACAAAGTTAAAAACCAGCGTTTATATAGCATTTGATTCGACATAGTATAAACGCTGCAAAAACTCAAAATCTTTCCAAGAATATTTGTCTTATTTATTGTCAAAATGTCTAATTTCTAGTCAAAACTAATCTCTTTCCACTTAAAATAAGACCCTCCACCTAAAAATTTTTTGTGCTTGTAATAAGATAGAAAAACTAACCTAAACTCACCTAAAAATGAACTTGTTTTTAGATAATTTCACTTGTTTCAAACAAATTTTCAATTGAAATAAGTAGAAAAATCTGCCAGTGAAAGCAGGTTTTTTGTGCTTGTTATAAGGAAGAAAAACTTGCTCCCCTATCAGATTTTTCTACTTATTTGAAGTGAAAATCTGACAAAAATGTGTCTAAAACAAGCTACTTTTTAATCTTATGAGTCTTATTTTAAGTATAATGAGATTTATTTTGACTAGAAATGAAACATTTTGACTAGAAATAAGACAAATATTCTTGGAAAGATTTTGATCATCCTCTGATTTTTTTCTTTTATTTTACCCTCTGTTTTTAAATGTTCTTTCTCTCTGTCTTTTTGTCTCTTTTTATATTCTTTTGTCATCGCTGTTCTTGTTTTGCACATAATTGTGAGGCCCTTTTGGTTGACATTTGTTGTTTTTAAATGTGCTCTATAAATAACGCTGACTAATGGTGGAGAAGTTTTTTGATTGACGGGCGCTAGCAGCGACTGTCAGCATGTGGATGATGATGATTAATACTTTCTTGTGTTGCTTTCTTCTTCTCACGCTGCTTCTCCAGGGGTTCTGCTGGGTCCAGAGTTTCGCACAGAGTCTCTGAGGACCGAGTCGATCTCCTCGTCCCCGTCCCCGGTGCTGCCCTCCACCCCCATGACGGCCGGCCACTCGAAGACGGGCAGCAGGGACAGCTGCACGCAGACGGAGAAGGGCCAGAGTCAGAGTCAGAGTCAGAGTCAGGAGAGCAGCAAGCCCAGCACGCCGGCGCTGCAGAGCATGACGCTGCCCGCACGCCTGTCCAGCCCCAGCCCCGTCTACATCCCAGACCGCATCGCAGGTCGGTCACACACGTCAACACACACACACACACACACACACACAAGGCTCCAGTGGCACCAGTGTTAGGCTCGTTACATTAATAAAGGTATAATGTGTAGGAATTCCCTCCATCTAGCGGTGCGGTTGCATATCGGAACGTATTCTTGATGTTGCATTCACGTGAAATCGGGCAGACGTCCTTTTGATGAAAAACCAGCTCTGTGAACGGAAAGCCTGTGCATATTCTCATTTGTCCAGGTCATAGTATCTCAAAGGAGGTTAAATCGAAAGCAACTGGACTTAGTTATTTTCCCAGACAAATAACTATGTCCAGTTGCTTTTGATTTAACCTCCTTTGAGACAGCTCTGTGAACATTATAGGTACATTGTGTAACTTCTCCTGTTATCTATTCACGAAAATCGATTATTTGGTTCTTCAGTCTGTTTTTCATTAATCAGTAATCCCCCCCATCAACAAAGTGAAGTGTTCCTTTCAGCTCTGAATTAGCCGTTCATATCATTCATATCTACATGGAGCGGGTAAGCTCGGTGCTGGCTGCCATGTGGTGTCGCCATGTTTTTACGTTCAGTGGCAGCGTGACGGTAGGAAACCACGGAAACTCAGCGGAGACACCGGAGCTGTCGGCTCAGGTGGAGGTGGCATCTGTGAAAAGTCACCGCGGTAACGCAGTGAGGAGGAATGGAGCGTTACACTGATGCTGCATTCACCTGCAGTCGGGCAGACGGCCGTCGCTAACAAACCAGATGTCATTTTAGTCACAGAAGTCAAGAGAAAGCCGGTAAAACGTGGGTCAGGTAAACAATACGACATCGCCATGACAACATATTGTCACGTGTATTGTTTTGCCTCGTGCTGACGGGCCACTTGTTTACATAGAGGCTTGTTCATGCCGTTGCGTGCAGCAGCTGTCGTCCGTCTGCCATCTAACCGATTTGACGTGAATGCAGCATGAAAAATACGACTGAGTTGCTTGCGATCTACAACCGCACCGCTAGATGGGAGTAATTCTTACACAATGTACCTTTAAAGGTATAATATGTAGGAATTACCCCCATCTAGCTGTGCGGTTGCATATCGGAGCGTATTCTTGATGTTGCATTCACGTGAAATCGGGCAGACGTCCTGTTGATGAAAAACCAGCTCTGTGAACATTAAGGGTAGTTTTTTAAATTCACAACAGAAGGCACTTTACTCCAGTCCATGCACTTTAAAAATAGCACTTTATGACCGCTACTACCTGACAATGCACTTTAGTGAATCTCAAATAGCATTTTACAACATTTACTGTCTGATAAATGCACTTTAACATTTCACCACTTTTTGTTCCCTCCTACTGATGCAACCATTGTGTGATGTAATGAATTTGCACTATGCTTGTGATTTGTTTTGCTTTTGTCTTACTGTCATTTTATTTGTGGACCATGGGACTACGGATGGAAATTAGCTCTTGAGTTTAATCTGGCATATTTACAACAAATTATTTTTGTATGTTCATGAATATGCAGAGTCCCATTACAAATAAATGGATAAATGAAATGCAATGAAATGAAATCTTTGAGTTAAAGACACTTCAATTCAGGACAGATCATCAGGATCATCAGACTCTCTCTGACACCGCTGCCTTCTCTCTCTCTCTATCTCTCTGTAGATGTGTCCATGTTTCACAGCAGCACCCTGGAGAGGAGGCTCCCTGTCCAGTCCCACCCTCAGCCGCCGCCGCTCCCCGCTCCGACACCATCCAGCCAGCAGGAAGTCGACAACGACATGGTGGAGATCCTCATCTGACCCCAACCACCAAGAGTTCGCCATTGAGAAAAAAAAATGGGAAAAACTGTCCAGCTCCATCACAAGGAACAGAAACGCTGCGGCGCTGTCAGACGTGTCTATCATCATCCTCGGCTCATCATCATCATCGTACATTTCCAGCCTGAACACACACACATTTCTCACATTCCTTCACTGTGGAAAACCCAGAAATCAAAAAGTGTGACGCTTTCCTCCTCCCGTCACATCTTCAGCTCTTGTCGCTTCCTCTGAACACGTGTCGATGTGGAGGAGCAGAAGTTCAGTTCAGAGCTTCATATTTTATTTTATTTTATAACCCCGGTGCCTTTTTTCCCTCACAACAGTGATGGTGATGGATTCAACTTTGGTGACTTGTTGTGTTTGGAAGTTGAGGTTGAGCATCTTGAGTATTTCCGTTTTGTAAAAGTTGGCACAATTCACACTAACAAGACGGAGAGTATATACATATACATTTAAAAAAGAAAGAAGAGTATAGACTCAGCTGAAAGCCAAAATGAATCACAGAGAGCAAACTCAGCCACACACACAAGTGTATTTCTAGTTTTTACATTGAAGGTGAAGGACTTTTTTTTGTTGTTGTTGCTGTGGTTAGAGGGGGAGGGGGAGGGGGGATACGAAGGCTTTTGTTTAAATGCACTAGTTTTTGACCTGAGGGTTTTAAGTGTCATCGTCGTCGTCGCTGTGCGTGCAGGCTGAATAGTGATCGTGTTACTTAAAACTAAAAAACTGCGGCGTTTCAGCAGATTTCCGGGAGGTGTAGCATGTAGCATGTAGCATTTCTCCCTTTTCCCAACATGAGAGCAAATGAATGAAGACTAATGAGACGACGAGTCGAGTGGCCGTGCAACAAGGATTTATTAGCCATAAGAGGACGCAGCTCGTTACAGTCGGGACACGTGATGATGATAGAGGTCTGTAAAAAAAAAAAAATCTCCTGTGCAGTGTTGGAGGCTGGTTAGCTCCATTGGACCAAAATGTCTTGGCTACCTTTTTATTGTTGCATTTATTGCACTAATTATTATTTTTAAGTGTTTTTTTCCTTTTTTTTCTTATATTACTTTAAGACTTCTGATATTAGGGAATGTATTTATGTGTAATGTTTTTATACTGTAGTTAGACACAGCACTTGGGTAATCAGAAATGATGTAAACTATAAAACATTATTATACTATATATATATACTATATATATATAGTATTTACATTGTGTATGTACTGTAATGGCACCGCAGAGGATCTGAGAGCTGAGACTTTGCAGCTGTGTTACACTTCCAGAGCTGCAAAAACTCAAAATCTTACCAAGAATATTTGTCTTATTTCTAGTCAAAATGTCATTTCTAGTCAAAACAAATCTCATTATACATAAAATAAGACTCATCACATAAAAAGTAGCTTTTTTTTAGACACTTTTTACTTCTTTCAAGCAGATTTTCACTTGAAAAGTAGAAAAATCTGATAGTGGAGCAAGTTTTTCTTTCTTATTACAAGCACAAAAAACTTCCTTTCACTGGCAGATTATTCTACTTACAGTATTTCAAGTGAAAATTTGTTTGGAACAAGTGAAATTATCTAAAAACAAGTACATTTTTAGGTGATGGGTCTTATTTTAAGTGGAAAGAGATTAGTTCTGACTAGAAATGAGACATTTTGACAAAAAATAAGACAAATATTCTTGGAAAGATTTTGAGTTTTTGCAGTGTTGTCAGTGAGTTGTGTTGCTGTTGTTTGAAGAGGTTTGTCGTGCCAGAGCCCACAGTCTGCACCCCCCCAACCCCCCCCCAAGACTTAGTACACTTGCACAGATTGGCTAGATCCAAATGGGCCGCTGCCTTTAGTGCGTCCACGTCAATGAAGGGAAGTCTTTTGTGTTTTGGAAGCTCGGCGGCCGCTGCACTGCAAAAACTCAAAATCCTTCCAAGAATATTTGTCATATTTCTTGTCAAAATGTCTCATTTCTAGTCAAAACTAATCTCTTTTCACTTAAAATTAGACTCATCACCTAAAAATGGACTTGTTTTTAGATCATTTCAAACACATTTTCACTTGAAATAAGTAGAAAAATCTGCCAGTGAAAACACGTTTTTTGTGCTTGTTATAAGAAAGAAAAACTTGCTCCACTATTAGATTTTTCCAAGCGAAAAAATGCTTGAAAGAAGTAAAAAGTGTCTAAAAACAAGCTGCTTTTTATGTGATGAGTCTTATTTTAAGTATAATGAGATTTGTTTTGACTAGAAATAAGACAAATATTCTTGGTAAGACATTGAATTTTTGCAGTGTGGCGCTGTGGAGGGTGACGGTGTTTTCAGCCCCCACTGGTTGGGGGTCACACACTCAAGTAGCACAATCATTCATTCATTCATTCATTCAGTATTTCACTTTCTCATTGTTGGAACAACATCAACATGGCTTCATTTTTTTTTCTTTTTTTCTTTTTTAGCACATCGTGCCACAAAAATTAAAAATATCTACACTTTATTGCGAGTATTTAAATCTCAAGTCACAAGTTGTATTAAATAAATACCTCCCACTGTGACTTGGACCTGTTGGAAAAAAAAAAACATTCAAACAAACCAGGAAAAGTATTTCCAGACCAACGCTGGACACAATCTGCTCTTCTATTGGCTTATTGAATAGAATTTAATCAATCACCAGGCGAGGAAGGGCATGTTTGCATTTACTTTATACTACTATGCAAAGTGGAGTGCTGACCAAAGGTGTCGAAATACTGTAGGGTTGTGTTGGGGTGAATAATCAATCAGATCTCCAGATATTAGCATTATTAAATGAACTGTATTGATCAGAGGACCATTTGTAATCGACCAACACTGCAAAAACTCGAAATCTTACCAAGAATATTTGTCTTATTTCTAGTCAAAACGTAATTTCTAGTCAAAACAAATCTCATTATAATTAAAATAAGACTCATCACATTAAAAAGTAGCTTGTTTTTAGACACTTTTTACTTCTTTCAAGCAGATTTTCACTTGAAATAAGTAGAAAAATCTGAAATGTGAAAATTTGTTTGAAACAAATGAAAATTATCTAAAAACATCTTGTTCTTATCTTATTTTAAGTGAAAAGAGTTTACCGTAGTTTTGACTAGAAATGAGAAATTTTGACAAGAAATGAGACAAATATTCTTGAAAAATTTCGAGTTTTTGCAGTGTATGTGCTCCACGTGAAAGTCAAGCCACAAAGTTAACAGTCGCTGAGCCTTTATTATACAAATCAAATATTTTGTTTTTTGTTTTGTTTGTTTTGTTTTTCTTAACGTATATGTGGTTGAGTTTTTACATTTCCATTAAGTTAATAGTTATTGTAGATTTAAGACGCCCACTTTAAAAAAAAATTTTTTTTTAAAGCCAAATATAATGGACCAAAGAAGCTCAGAGTGATCAGAGTGGGTGGTGACTATAGGACCGTTTCATCAGACTAACGTCGTTAGGAGAGCACTGATAAATGTTGTAACTGAATTACACCGTTTGAGCAAGGTAATAAGGACTTAGACCACTACTTCACCTCATCTGCCAAAATAATTGTGCTTTCATTTTTCTCCACTTACACAAACCTGCAATCCTCCTTCTCCTCTTCCTCGTATGTGTGTTTGCTTCGCGGCACACGAACACGCAGCTCTCAGTGTTTTTGACTGAAGCGTGTGTTTGTAGCCGCCCACACACACACACTTCACCGCTTTTTCTTTTTTTCTTTCTCCTTCTCCTTTCTCCATCACCAGCACATCACTAAGTGTCCTTTACAGAGGTACTGTAACCTAAAGTTGTTGTTGTTGGACTCAGCTGAATCTTGAAGACAATGGACCCTGTGGAGCCTCAGGTGGGGTCAGTGCAGGTCAGACTGCAACCTTCATGAAGTCGTCCATAAAGATGCTGTTTTTTGCTCTTTTTTCTTTTTTCAAGTGGCCACAAGGAAACGACTGTAAGCGCTTAACCCTCCTTTTACCCCTGGACATTTTTATCCAACTCCCCACGGTCAAATAAAAGGTCACTGGGGCCTGATTTTTGGCAAGGAGGTTTATCTCTGGGTAAACTCTGGATGTCCCGAATTTCAGAATGAAAGTCCATTTTTTTTGGACCCGTAATGCATTTTAACCACATCCATGACCCTTCGCAATGTCCAATGTGTTAGTAAAAATTGTAACTAACAGATATCACCATGAAACTTCCCAAGTTTATCACTCGCATTAAGACAAATACTTTTTGTATTACAACCTTTGTCAATTTTTGGGGTTTGGGGCAATATCTAATGAAATATGCTAATGCTAATTTCTAGAACCGAAATCTGAACAATGGATGAAGCCCCTTTCAAAATTCTTGTTTTATTTTGTTGACATATTATAGTCAGAAGTTTTCACCGAGGGGATTTTGGATATCTCTCTTTTTATCACTAAAATACTGTCACCAGCCATAAAGCCCATAAAGCCCCACAGAAATATTGCGTTTTTGCAGCTAAAACAACTGGCCAGGAAGGGGTTGACAATTTTGAAACTCATGTCAAGTGATTTTCATGTTTAGTCAAGACCCAGCCTGATATGTATCACAAATATTTTGGGAGTAACTGATGTCTAAATTTTGTCCAGGGGTCATGGAAGTGGTACAGATTGAATAGTTGTAGTGAATCGACTCCTCTGTCGTTCGGAGCAAACACATTTCACTGAATGTCCTGATGCGACTGATCGATGTTTCAGACCACAACACTTTAAAAATACAAATATCTTTTCAAAGCTGGTTTTAGAAGATGATGAAATGCCAAATATTGAAAAGGATTATATTGTTGGGATGAGTTGAGTTCTTTGTCCTATGGAGTTAAAAACAAAACTTGAAGGAATGGCACAAAAGGAGCTGGAAATATAGAAAATTAACATTTACATTTGAGATTTGTTGGTTCCTGTGGACTTTTATGCCGTTATTACGTAAACAAATCAGTTAACATCGACTTTCAACAATATTTGCCAATAAATATTCTGTTTATTCGCTAGCACTCCTCCATATTGTGTCTGTTACTAAATGTTTTTTGTTTTTGTTTTCTGTGCCAATGTTGATTTCAAGTCTTTGAGGGTTTTTTATTTTTATTTTTTAAGCATCTAAAAAGTTTGGACAGAAATGTTTTTTCTGTCAGCTGACCCACCTGAGCGCTCGCCACCGCCACCACCACAGGCCTCGGTTCTGCACCAAAGCATCCCCACGGCTCACAGGAGGAAACCGTTTCTCTGGAGGATTATGAAACGTCGCTCCTACGACCTATGCAGTCGCCTCCTTTAAAAAGGAAAAAAAACTCTAATCACGTCACAAGTGCCTCGACAACCTGCCACGGTTCAGATGTGACTGTTACTGTTGTGGACATGTAGAAGGTCGGAGGAGCATAATTTGTCCCATCATGCTTCACTTCGCCTCAAAAACCTGAAGTTGGAGCACTTGTTAATGTTTACGTCCTGTGAACAAATGTCTGTGTTGTAGTTCCTCTTGTTTAAAGGCTACGTGTGTTTTCCCCGTCTTGTTTAAATACATGCTGCTTAATTTTGTCATTGCTGTACAATCACAGTTCACATAAAAAGCAATTTTCTGATTAATCATCCTTTTTTTTTTTTTTTTTACAACATTCATCTCATAGTTTCTTGTCATATGGTATGAAGTCATTTAGTTTTTCTTTCTGTTTACCTTTTCTGACAAATTCCAAAATAACCAATTGTTTGTTATATAATATAAATGAGTTAAGTTAGTATTAACTTAATTCTTTTTGTTAAATAAATTAATGCAGAGACTGGTTGTTGCTGGTGTCGAGTTACATTTACATGAGCTCACTTAGCGTCAGTGCACATTAGTCACAGTAGTTTTTGTCTAACCAGATTTTAAGAAATACATGGAGATGTTGTGTTTATAAGGTCAAACCAAAGATATTCAATATACGGAAAGATGAGAGGCTGCTCCAATGATAGAAATGGTTACACTTCCTGTCTCTCTAAATGGGCGTGGCCAACCGTCACCCCACCTCGTCTGTGATCGTGTGTGGATTTATACAATTTGTAGGTAGATGAAAGTGAGATGTTTATATTTTCTTATGATAACATTAAATATTTACACTACTAACAGTCATATTTAGCATGACAAAAATAATTTAAATCATTTTCACGGGAGTTCGTGGCGGTTTGTTTGACGTTGCCTAGGAGATCTGTGGCCAAATCTGGCGAGAGTGTGTCGTAGAGACGGAGACAGGTCTGGAACAAAGTGGATTTTCTCCTGATGTGTCCGTCTGAAAATTGCCATTTTCGTGTCAAACCGTTCAGAAGAGATGCGGCTTGTGAAAAATGAGTCCAAAATTTACTTCAGTGACTGTGGGGAGAAAGACTCGACCATAATCGGTGTTCACGTTAAATAATTGTCCCATTGGAGTCAATACACTCTATGCTGCCTCAGGTGACATGCATACAGGAAGCTGACTCGTCATGGAAGGTCTTGGTTTATAAACCGTCTTTGGTCAAACTACAGTGAAATCTAACAAAAGAAAAACCACCACCAAGTTCAATGTAAATATAAAATCTACGTTTATTAAATAAACATTCAGCAGAGCTTTGAGGAAAAAAAATGAAATAAATAGACAAACTGGTAGTGATGATGACGACATGATAAGTAAATGTTTCAACAACAATGTTTTTTTGTCTGGATCAAAACCTTCACACAAAAACTTCAAATGTTCACTGCAGACAAGAAAACGCACAACTCTCTCATATATTTTTTTGTGTTACTCACTAGAACTCATGAATTTTTAATGTCACTTAAATCCCTCAGTGACAGTCCACAGAGTGTGATAATAAAGCTTAAAAAAACTGTTACACAGCATAAACAAATCAACGAAAACTACACAAACTAGATGTTTAGAGTGATTGTACGTGGTGTTAATCTGATGGCGACGGTCAGAGCTGAATACTCTGAACCAACCACACACACAATATAATGTTGACACGGCTACACAGATGTGCTATTAGCTCTGACAGCGATGTGTCTAACAACAACACTGTCATCAGGTTAACGGACACTTACGTATGAAACTCTGATGAGTAACAGAACGGTGCGATGTATTTGTGTGTGCGTGCGTGCACTCGTTTGGCTGTTCTTGGGAGATCCCACATGTAGGGTGAGGTGTCAGAAGTCAGTCTCAGGTTACAGATCGGCTGAGACCTAGGCTGATGTTCGGTTTAAAGGGATACACCAATTTTTTTTTTTTCGTGTCTTGCCTCACTCCCGAGTCCATGACCAGCAGATAGACACCATCCTTTCGACTGTGCGAGCAGTAACAACGGAGATACGGACAGAGCTGGCGCACCGCTAATTAGCTTAGCTCAAACACTGGAAGTGTATGGGTAGTGTTAGCCTGCCTCCTACCCGAGCCGAAATCTGCAGTCAGAAGCTGATTTCATTTTAGCTCTAAACTCTGTAAATATATCACTTTATCGACATTTCAAACATTTTTAGGCGAGAAAGTAGCCGTTTAAATCAGCAGTGGGTTCGGACGAATTCGGCGCTACTCAAGCTAGCCGTTGTGACCAACGCACTTCCGGTTACTTTCACAAGATAAAACACCCGTTGCCCTTTACATACAGAAAACCATGACGATAGAATTTGTGCTTTTACTTTGAAATAGGAAGCTAACCTACCCTCGATGTAGCTAGCTTGAACCAAAATAAAGCGTCTTTGCTTGAACCCTCCGTTTTGACCGATCTCGTCCCGTTAGCGGCATTTGACCGCTCAAGATGCCTTACCGGAGAGTTTTGTCAGCTCTGAGACGAAGATCGGCCCGCCGGTTTCCTTTTAGAGTTGCTGAAGAGTTTCTCTGATGACTTTAGGTGGAGGCAGGCTAACACTACCCATACACTTCCAGTGTTTGAGCTAAGCTAATTACGGGCGATACGGCTCTATCTCCCTTGTTACTGCACGCACAGTCGAAAGGATGGTGTCTATCTGCTGGTCGTGGACTCAGGACTGAGGCAAGACATGAAAAAAAAAATGTTGCCGTATCCCTTTATGTTGATAAAGCTGATTCGGATCACACTTATTCTGTGACGGATAAATCCTCAGTGATTCCTACTCCATTCATTCATTAAACCAAACTGACTAATTACAATTAATTCCTCCGTGTGTTCCTGACTTAGTTCTTCACCCAGAATGACAAAAACAAAAGTCTGAATTTACGGTCGAAAAGACGATGACCACAAACGCACCACGAAATGCAAGTAAAGTGTCCCATCAGTGCTTCCAGTCTGTAATAATAATAATAATAATGTTGGACTGGACGTGGTTGTGGGTTCTCGCAAGTCGCTAGTCAAACAAATGTGCACGTGTGTTTTGACAGATTGGGCAAAACATTATGAGCAATCACAGATGATGATGATGAGGCTGATTATCTCATACCAGCATGAAGTCCAGCTCTGGGGATACAGTACAGTGTTGTAATGTGACGCTACATGAGCAGCCAGTTGGAGCATCTGTGAAACAACGAGGCTCGTGAGGCGCTTCCAACACACTGACCCACAGCAGAGATACCGTAGCCAACAGTATATTATTGGTTATGTACTGTAGGAGTGGTCATAATGTTTTGGCTCATCGGTGTGTGTGTGTGTGTGTGTGTGTGTGTGTCAGTGTCAGTGTGAGTGTGTGTTATCTGCGGATCCACAGCCAGGCGTTGAGCAGGCAGGCAGAGAAGAGCAGGGAGAACAGGATGACCTCTGTGTTCCTGCGTTCGGCGTTGTGTCGCTCCAGGACGGCCAGCCGCCGACTCATCTTCATCACCTACACACACACACACACACACACAGGCAGACACACACACACACACACACACAGACGGACAGGCAGACAGACGGCTGAGAGTCGTGGTGGTGAACGAGGAGTGAGTTACACTACACAGACGTTTCCTCTGCCTACCTGTCTCCTGAGGATGATGAACTCCACCACAGCTCCTCCTTCCTCTTCCTGGCTCCAGCTCTCCATCGCCCTGAACACAGACAGAGACAGACAGGTCTAATCTCTGTATTATATTATTTAATGAATGAATGAATGAATGAATTTTTATTTTCGTGTCATGCCACCACTGTGGCCCATCCCATATGGGATTACAAGACACATTTAAAGGGACAACGAGGAGTTTCTCCATCGGCAGAACGAAAAATTCCGAGACAATAAAAAGTCTCATATTAATGTGGATGAATCTACGTTACCCACACTTGTTAATGGGCCCATTTTCGATAAATATATCGTTTTGTCTCTATTGTTATTTTGTTATTACTGTATTAGTGGTGGTGGAAATGCTGGTCGAGCCGACCAGCATTTCCTTACTTTCGGTTTCGCGGTGAGTCATGAGAATAACGCCGCCGAATCGCCGTTTATGGTGGGAACTACGACGGTATGTGATCGTCTTCCAACCTCTGACTTTAATTCTTGATGAATGGTCAAAGAATTTCACGGTGCGCGCAGAGGCTCATAAATGTAGTGTGGAAAACGCTTCGCTTTTCCAAAACTCCTCGTTGTCCCTTTAATAACAAATACAAGAAAAGAGACTAGACAGTCCTTCCTGTTGGTGTTACCTGCCACACAGGTGTGACACATAAATAAACAATTTAAGATTACTTTCAGTACACAACTATATATCGCTCTTCGTCTCATTGCCCAAGCCTTTTCAAGAAATAAAGAAAATGCAAATATATTCAACTGAAAAAGAAGTTTTAGCTTCTCAGCATCGTCTAACCACACAAATTCCTTATTTGGATCTACCTTACTAAACAATTTTTGTCTTATAGAGTCATAGAAAGGACCGTAGAACACAAAATGTATTTCATTCATGCTGTGCCAACATATCTGCCTGTCTCAATAAGACCAAGTATACCAGCTCTCAATTGAGCACACAGGGATCTTTTCTTTTTAGACAAATTATACAAAACATAATTTTCTGGGCCAAATACCTGTTTAATTTCACAAGTACGCAGTTTTGGTTTACCCCAAATATATAATGCCCATCTATCTTTACTATGTTGGGAAATAATTTATTTTAATACGTTAATTATTTAATTAAATTAATTATTACTATTAATAATAACAATAATAATAACAGAGAACCTCATTGAACTGAAAAAGTTTTTTTCCAGGCCACTGTTGAGTAAATCTCTGAGCTGAGAGCCCATCAGCCTTGAGATAACAACACTGATAGACTGGTGAGAGATGCTGCTGTATCAAATATACTGTAAATGAGTGAAGGAGAAAATTCACATTCACAGTCGCTGAGACGAGACTGAAGCTGCCTGAACCAGAAACAATGAGAAAACACTTCCACATCAAATCCAATATGGCAGAAATTGATGTCATGGGTCAGACTGTGCTCAGCTTAACCCGAGGAATCTAATGTTCCCACAGTCTCCCTCGGCGGCTGTTTAATGAAGATTTAACAATGTACAGCAGAAGTTGGACATTCAGCTTGTTCCTAATGTCCACTGGTAACAATTTAAAGCACTTCAAATGAGCAGCACTCTTCATATTTTCTTGAAACCAACTTTTAAGTGATCATTTATCACCACAGGCCTGTCACTGTCAGAATTATTCATGTCAGTCCTTTGCGTCGATCATGAATGTTTTGGGTTTTCAGCTGTTTCCAATGCAGAGACATTGAGGCCGTGTCTATATTTCAGCAAATTTTAAGCCTAAACCAACAATTTAGTTAAAGCAGATATCAGTGGCACGGCCGTTTCGGCTAATGCTGTGTTCAAGGCAGGCTTTTGAAACCGTAAGTTACAGCTTCAAGTCACAACTACGACTTGGTAGCGTTCCAGGTAACCCGTAGCTCGTGTTTTTACCGTCCTGTTGTCTGTGAAAGTTCCCTATAACGGCCACTCGTAACTTCCGACCCGTGAACTCGTACCAGATCGAACTGGTATGACTTCACAGGAAGGAAAAACACAAAGTACGAGTTTCCTTGAACGCACCATGAGTTAGCAGCCCCCGCCCTTGTCAGGCATCAATTGGTCCTCGTGCTACGTCACCACATTCACACGCATCCCTTGGCTGCACACACAGCCCTTCATGCCGTTCTCTCCCCTCATTGGATAACACTTGTATCCCACAAGGAAAATTTTCTCCTCGGGTTACAGCAGAGCAGAGTGACGGAGAGACTCGTGTTTAGGCTGAAATACTTCATGTAAGTGATTGCTGACGGAAAATAGGACTATTTAGGACTTATATTAACAAAAACATTCCACTGATATCTGCTTTAAGTTGGGAAGTGGTGTTGTTAATGTGGCCACCTAACTACAAGTAGTAACCACTGGAGGAAACACTGCTGTTTTTAATGATGTTGTGTTGTGAGCAGTTCAGTGGTGAAAACATATTTCACCTGCTAAAATTTCATACCTTGCCGACCATTGGCAGGTCAGTCAAATAGTTAATTTCATACCCTAGTTACTAAGCTTAAAACCTAAGCTGATTGTCCCCCACTGTGGACTATGGTGCTTTTATTTCTTTACTTTTTTTTGCTGATGTTTGTCTTCTGTATGAAAAAGAAGATTTGTCATGAAACTGTATTTTCTCGGTGGCATGATGGACAGTTCCTTTGAAACATTCAGCTCGATCTGTGGAAGTCCAGCAGAAATCTGAATTACCATGAGGAACCATTTCGACCATTTGACCAGCAAGATATTATTTTCACAGGAGGCAGCGCAACAACACTCAATCCATCTCTCTTGGTGAACAGTGTCTAATATAACACAAAGATGAACTTGTCTACTGTAAACTGAGGTTCAGAATTTGCATGGTTTGATATACGTACAACCCACATGTAGATTAATGAGTTTTCTTTGCACTGAACTCAACTTCAAACCAAAACAACAAGAGATGAGACAATAAAAGACATCTAAGAAAGGCAAATTTGAGTAGAAGTTTGAATACTGCGCAGGAGTTAATAATACTGTGAGATGGAAAGTGACTGTAATTGTATCTTCTCTAAATTACACTGGTATGTGCAACAGGAAGGTTTGAACTGCTCGACTGAATGAGACAAACTCGTGGCACCATGAGATTATGACTCCACAGACTGGACTAAAAAACAACCAACCAACCCCCCCAGGACACGTTTAAAGCTGCAGTGGGTAAATCAAGGCACAAACAGGAGGACATTTTTTCCTTTCAGTCACCTTTTATCATAGTTCTCCACACGTGCTGAAGCAGCAGCAGGGACCTCGGGCACGACTCTGGCTGGCGGAGGCGTCGCTTGGTTGTTAAACCTTTACTCCAACAACGAGACGAGAAGAGAGAGACACTGCAATCTGGCCCTCCAACAACATGACAGGTGACCAGCAGGGGGGGGGGGGTGAAGTGGGGGCTTTTAGTGGCTGCTGAGGGGCGATATTAGTCTGTTAGCTGATAATAATAATAATAATGACAAAAGGACAAAAGGTCTTAGAAGCCACCACCGAGCGACAAGTAAGCAGCACATCACACGTTAAAGCAAAGCGTGTTTATCTTTTTATTTTTTTAATATGCGCTCACTGGCTCGTTTAAAGGGATAGTTCAACATTTTGGCAAATTGGCCCATTGCCATAATCCCTATAGTCATAGCAGTAGGTTCGTTACCTTTAATTGTCGGTGCAAGCTATTTTTTAGAACGGCGGAGCAGAGCCGTGAGCTGCTCAGAGCTACACTACGGAGGCTCATGGGATTTCTTGGTTTCCCTCATCAAACTCATCAAATACACAATCCAACAACTCCACAACGCTCTGGTGGACAAGTTGTGACCTGCACATTCACCACGCTATGAGATAATAACACAACGTTACCACACAGAGTTGTTTTAGAGGGAAATTCATGCAAAACCGCTGATACGTGTTTCCATCTGGGGCAGTTTAGTCTCTGTATTTCCCTCTAAAACAACTCTGTCTGGTAACGTTGTGTTATTATCTCATAGCGTGGTGAATGTGCAGGTCACAACTTGTCCACCAGAGCGTTTTGGAGTTGTTGGGATTGTGTATTTGATGAGTTTGATGAGGGAAACCAAGAAATCCCATTAGCCTCCATAGCGTAGCTCTGAGCAGCTCACGGCTCTGCTCCGCCGTTTAAAAAAAAGCTTGCACCAACAAAGAAAGGTAACGGACCCACTCCTAAAACTATATGGATTATGCCAATTTGCCAAAATGTTGAACTATCCCTTTAACAACTGCAGAAAAGATGACTTCCAGACAGAGGTGTGGGCAAAGGATGGACTGGAATGAGAGCATGATGATAACATCTGACACGCAGACATATTTTCCATCCATGGACAGTAGCAGGCAGTCGGGGCTGCGGTTTGTGTCAGTTTAGCATTACGCGCATGCACGTTTCCCCATTCACACACACACAGTTATACTCTATAATGTTGTCTGCAAGCTGCTTTAAAGATTGAAAAGTAAAAAGTGAAAAGAGAGCCAGTGGAAGGCAAACAGAGAAAATATAATGTGTGGTCCTTTAAGGCGAGTGGAGCCAGGAGATCTAAGACATTTGGGGTTTTTTACAACCTCCAAAGAATAATGATATACATTTTCCACACAGATCCTTCCTGATGTGGGTGCACCGAGACATTTACGTCAAGTGGACCTCAGTGGAAAAGACATGAATTGTCCTTTTTTGTGTGTGTGTGTGTGTGTGTGTGTGTGCACCAATTGGAGCCAAAGCTGAAGATCATGCAAAACGAATGCAAGAACTGATGAGTGGCCGACAAAAAGAGACGTAGGACAACACATGCACAGTTTAAAAAGTGAATTAAAAATGTACATGAGGAGCACTCAGTTAGTTAGCTATGTCTTTTTTTGGAACTGTTTCTACTGGGAGAAGTAAGTGTGTTTAGAAGCTTTCTAGAGAGCATGATAAAGTCGTCATACTGAAGTTTTAACAGAGAGGATTTACTATCAGCTGAGATATATGTACGTGTGTGGGTTCAAATACCTATTAAAAATGTTTGGTTAGATGAGAGATAATGATGATAATGCATTTTAATCAGTTAAAAAAACTGAAACTAAGACAAAGTCAATCCTGAAGTGAGAGACAAAGAGCTCAACATGTTGCAAACTCAGAAAACACAACCAAACAGACAAATGTGCAGAACTAAAGAGGTTTAGTGTGAAAATTAAACACTGGCTCAAGCAGCAGCAGAAATGTGAACATTAATCTCTCACAAGTCATTGTCAATACAGCACTTTACTAATGTTTAATGTTAAATTTAACTTGTATTATTCACTGTATTTGTATCATTGCATTTTTTGTTGTTGTTGTTGTTGTTGTATTCAGTGTATTTTATTCTATTCTAAAGCCTGACCAGGGACAAAGACTGCAAATTGCATCACATTTTCCCATTTTCTGTGGCAATGTCGTATGTACAGTATTGTCCCTGTCAAATAAACATTAAAATAAAATAAATAAACACACAGCAGCTTGTTGTACTGTAATAATCTATCTGCAGATCATGACACATGTTGTCAAACGGATGAATACTGTATTTTGTTTGCTTGAGGCTTTATTTGCACTTTGTCTGCGAGCATGGATGAAGGACAGGGCACAGGTTTTATATTGATATTACTCTTTACAGCTTCTAAACAGCATTTTATCATTACAAGAGAATGGGTTCAATTGCCTGTCCAATGGAGGATTAGATAGTCTCATTGTAGATCAGTGCCAGACAATGAAATGTGTGTTTTCTTTGGACTTCATCTTCTTGTGTTCCTCATGTACTGTAGAGGTTAAAGGGATAGTTCACCCACAATTCAAATTTCACTCATTATCTACTCACCCTCATGTCAACTAAGAGCTGTGAGAATTCTCAGAGTCCTCCGTTCCTTCTCTGAGTTAGGGGGGGGGTCCGCGCAGCAGTATTTGTCCATATAATGGTTGTCAATGGATACCAACTTTCTTCGTCCAAAAAGACACACCAAAAACCATCCAAATACCTCCATGCTGCTCGTCTGTAATGTCCCTCTTGTATTGAAGCCCTGACATGAGAAATTGTTCCAGAAAAAATGAAATAAGTCTATATTTTAAGCTTGTGTGTAGTGGAAGCTCCCAGTGTCTCGGTTCACTGCTCTTCCTGTGTCAGTGCAAATCACGCACCTTTTTGGACGAAGAAAGTTGGTATCCATTGACAACCATTATATGGACAAATACTGCTGCGCTGACCCCCCCGTAACTCAGAGAAGGAACGGAGGACTCTGAAACTTCTCACAGCTCTTAGTCGACATGAGGGTGAGTAGATAATGAGTGAAATTTGAATTTTGGGTGAACTATCCCTTCAAGGTTGGGGTTAGTGCAGTGTGCTCTTTGGATGTTTTGTTTGCAACATGTCTCAGACCTGTATTTCTGGCTGACCATCTGCAGGAGGCGCTGAGAAGTCTGCAGGCCGAGCTGCCGGGCCGCCTGCAGCACGGCGTGTGGAGACAGGCAGTCGAGGGGGTTGGCGGGGAAAGGCTCGGCCTGGGTCTGAGGGACGGTGGTCTGGGTGGTAAGAGGAGCTTTGGAGCTCTGGCGGACATGGCGGCCCGGACTTCGACTACAGCCAAGAGACGTGATGGGAGGTCAGTGGGAGGGAGGGAGGGGGTGAACACCAACAGGTTGACATTTAAAACCACAGACGAGGTCAAGAACAAGCAAACAATGTACGAAAAGTACATCAGGGAGCAGGCAGGAAGAGTGGAGAGAGGAAGGAAAGAGGACAGAATAATAATAGAGAGAGCGGTGGGTTGGAGGTGAGGGTTGGGAGAGAAGGGGGCAAAGATTACAATTCAGGAAGGACACGCTGATGGCATACAGGACAAAGAAATGTTTTGTTGCCCATCAGCTACTACTAGAGAGGCTCAAGATTCAAAAATAGTTTGGGAATTTCAGAAAACTGCAGGTCATCCAGAGCGCAGCCTAAAATTAGAAACGGAGCACAGGCCTTTGATTTGATTTCCTCTAAAAAGGGACGACAGGAAACTTTTCTTGAACTTAGGAGGTTCATATCAACTGTACATTGAAGATTAATAATGTTCTCCCTGGCAGCCATCAGCCATCTAGTGCCTAGAACAAGGCAAGGCAATTTTATTTGTACAGTATAGCCCGTTTTTACAAACAGTTTGTCTCAAAGGACTTTACACAGCATCATAACAACATCCGCTGCCCTTAGACCCTCACGTCGACTGAGGAAAAACTCCATAGAAAACCCTTTTAACAGGGAAAAACTGGAGAAACTTCAGGACAGAGGAGGGATCCCTCACTCAGGACGGGCAGACGTGCAATAACTGGAGTAACTGGAATCTCTGTCAACAAAAAGAAAAAGTGTTCTTCTGTCAATAGAGGTAAAGAAGGTGAAAAGGGAGAGTGACAGAAGCCGAGGTCAAATAAGAGTGAGCGGATTTATCTGCTAGTACTGACTAAAAGGATTTAACAGCTCTCTAGACAAGGAGGCTGAAAAACCCAGTAGCTTAATCCAGTGGGTGTTGTACTCTGGCAAAAACCCAGAGGAGCATCATCTGTGTTCATTATTTTCTTTTGAGAAAATAGATCAATACATTTTGATAACTGAAAAGTCTTTGAGGTTATTTATCAAAGCAGAAATAACAAATATTTCCAGTTCCATCAATGTGACTATGAACGGCTTTTCTCTATTTTATATGATTGAATCCTCCTGAATGTCATGGATTTCTTTAGACTGTTGGTGGAAAAGACACTTTCTTCACAGACCTGTAAAATAGCCATTTTCCAGTACTGTCTGGTATATTTCAAAGAAATGATACTAGTTTAATCAAAAATGCAACTGATAATGAATCAATTCTACTTTGTAGCTGCAGTCTTAAATAAAACACAGAAATCAACAAACACATTTAACGCCCACTTTCCAGATGTGACAGTTCTCTCATATTCAATCTTTTTGCATCAAGCTCCTTCTATTCTTTTCACACTGAATTTCTCAGACATCTCTACAGATTTTTTTTTTTAACATTAATATAATTTAACTCAACTGAGGAAAAGAAGAAAAAAACTGTTTCTTTATTGTCTCTGGAGTAGCTTTGTAAAGGATTAGAACAAATAATTGAATGTCATCAGCATTGTCCCACATTTAGCTTGAAAGACTTTAGGAATAAAGAGTTTGAGATGTCACATGCAAGTATCAAAAGAAGCCACTGAGTTGCATTGTGGGGCATTTGACCGAAAGTCAGTTATTTCAGACTCTACTGCTTGGCCCCTTGACCTTCCTGTTAGCCAACTTCATGGTGGTGCTATATTGAATTACAGTAAAGTCGTAATCTGCAGCCATGGCACCAAGGTTTAATTGTGCTTTCAAGATCGCCTAATGCCTGTTTTTCAGTTTACGTGATGGTTCACATCGAGGAAGACAGAGACAGGAATGCTGGATTCCCCCACACTAACACTTGCTTTGAAGTCACAGATGCCATATATAGCTCTAGTGAAACTCACATGACTGAAACTGGCTTCACGTGGAGCCTGTGAAAAAAGTGGAGCAGTGCTCTGGCTCTCCCTCGAGATAACAGATAACAACAGAGGAGACAGAAGGCGCCCCATCCCCACAGCCCAGGACTCTGTATGTTTACATACATAGTAAACACACGTAAGTGAAAGAGATACAGACACATGCACTGGTCTGGAAGCTGCACAAAGAGGTGTTTCCCTCACTGAAGACTGTGGTGGTGCCACATGGAAACATTATGTTTCACACATTTCTTGCCATTTACGGTACATGAACCCTGTGTTACTTTCACATCCCAGAATCCCCCTATGTCTCTTATCTCTTCCAATGGAGACAATTAAACTATATATACACTACAGCTGAGACACGTTGACATGATACAAAAGGTGATACACTGTTCTTATCACAGTTATTTTCCTGTGTAGTTTTATTCAATGAAATACAGGTGCATCTCAATAAATTAGAATATCATGGAAAAGTTTAGTTGTGTCAGTAATTCAATTCAAAAAGTGAAACTAATACATTATGTAGATCCATCACACAGAATGAAACATGTCATGTCTTTATTTACCGTAGTTTCTTTTTGATTATTGTTTCACATTTAATGAAGACCTAAAATTCAGTATCTCAAAAAAATGTAACATTACAAAAGACCAATTAAAAAAAGCATTTTTAATATGGAAATATTGGCCTTATGAAAAGTATGTCCATCTATATGCACTCAATACTTGGTTGAGGCTGTTTGACTTGAACTACTGGAAACTGACTTTTCCATGATATTCTAATTTATTGAGATGCACCTGTATGTAACCATTACAATGATGACGTAACTTGATGCCATGAAGTACAGTACTTACGAGGTTGGTGGTTGCCTGGGCAACGCCAGCGCCTGTTTCAGCTGTGTCGGCGTGCCAGGCGGCGTCCTACCAAAGCTTTGGTCGCTGTAAGATCTCCGTATGGGACTCTGTCGTACAAGAAGAGGTACATCAGGTAAGACAGGCTATGATCGACTGTAGGACTTTGAAAGAAGCAACATCAGCTTCTTATAATATAAAAGCAAAAAAATCCTGTTCTCAATATGGACCAATTATAAACAGAGGGTTGTTTAATTTTCATGTTTCTGCTACAAATCGTGCTAAACTGTCATATTGTTCATGTTGTGTTTCAATAAATGTCCTGCAGCCCTGAGGCACAAGTCAAATACATTCACTCTCTTTTGCTGTCGTTATCAGAGCAGTCGTTTTATATGTTGTTTTATAGTTCTATTGGACATCAGCAAGGGAAGCTATTTACACCTTCTGTTTATTGATTACAGTTCAGATTTTAATACCATACATACTCCTTGATGTAACTGCACATCAAACACACACACTCCCAGCATCAGTGCCTCTCAACGTGCTGCTCAGCCCGCTGCCCCTAAGGAGCTATTAAGTTTGATGAAACCTAATTTAATTGTTAGTATCTATTACATTTCAAGGGCAGGGGAGTGTGTCTGTGAGTGAGAGAGAGTGAGAGGAGCAAAATGCCTTCATGCCGGTATCTTATGTGACAATTTATACTGATGATGATGTTCACAATATAATTTCAAGAAAAGCTCTCATGGCCAGCTGTATACCTGCAACGTTTCTCTGTAGAAGACCTCTCCAGATGGACTCTCCCAACACGGCTCCAGACTCAGAGGGCTGCAGAGTATCGGTCTGGGCGCGCTGAACAGAGGTCTGGGGCTCATATCAGGGGCTTCTGCAGGTGACGAAAGAAGAAAAATGATTTTAGGGTTCGTACACATTTGAAATTTCATAATTCCATACTTTTTTTCCAGACTCTAATTTCCAGACTTCTCGGTAAAAAAAAAAAAAATCAAATAAATTGTGACATTTGAGTAATTAGATGACATGTATCATGTAAATAAATTATGCAATAAATTGTTTGTTTTCATTATTCTGAATTTGTGTGCCATTATGTCACCAAATAATTTCCAGGAGATAGGTACAACAGTGCATACAAAATAAATAACCCAAATGGCTTCACATAAGACCAAACCCAGATAAGTACTAAGATATTATTTCCATACAATAACTTCCATTTTCCATACTTTTCCAGACATGGAAATGTATAAAATCAAATTCCATACTTTTCCATACTTGCGTAGGAACCCTGCATACAGAACCTAACCTACACATTTCTAGTTTTTCTTGATTTAAAGCAGAAGTAAGCGATCTGGTCGTTTTGTCTAACTTCTTGTCAGCAGATGGAGTTAGCAGTCTCCGCCCTCGTCCCTACGTCACCACATTCACGCGCATCCCTTGGCTGCACACACAGAGAGGACCGCCCCTTTATGCCGTTCTCTCTCCTCATTGGATAAAGGTTGTAGGATACAAGGAAAGTTTTCTCCTCGGCTTACAGCAGAGCAGAGTGACTGACAGACCCGTGTTTCGGACCAAACACTCTATAGAAGTGATTGCTGTCAGAAGATATAACTATTTAAGACTTATATTAACACAAATATTCCGCTTACTTCTGCTTTAACCCAAATGGCTTCACCTAACAACCAAACCCAGATAATATAAGATATTATTTCCATACAGTAACTTCCATTTTCCATACTTTTCCATACTTGCGTAGGAACCCTGCATACAGAACCTAACCTACACATTTCTAGTTTTAGATTCTGAACTACAAGGGTTTGATTCAATTTGGACAACCAGTATAAGAAAAGTAGATCAGAGATAACTAGTTAGGACTTGTGCAATAGAAATAAAACAGAATTGAACCTTGAAAGCTACATTTTGCACTTACTGTACTTGGAAACAGCGAGGATTTGAGAACCCACCTGTGTACGTCAGCCTCTCGGGGACCTGCATACTGTAAGCAGGTGGGGGCTCCTCTGGCCACGTCATGGCCTCGTCTCCCTCCTCCGCACGCCGCTGCTGCCTCGGGCCAACGCTCAGGTGCTCTGGGACATGCATGTGTTTGTTGATGACCTCCATGAAGGCTGGATCACGACCAGGGTCCTGGGACATCTAATTTGGGTACAAAGTAAAACACATTAGAATTAAAATCCTCGTCTATTATTTCTCTCTTTGCCTCCTACAGTATGGTATGGAAGCAGAGTTTCTACAGCCGAGCCGCCTGCGTTGTCAGTCACCGTCATTTCAACAGGAGGCGATGACTGGGGACAAAAGGGGTTATTGTGATTAAAATGTGCTGTATCACTAACTTACCACCCTGACTGACTGCACTGACTCAGACCAAGATATCTGAGATGTTGATGTGTATTGCTTTTCCCTGCTACCATTACTGTTTGGGCCTTTAAAAAAAAAAATCCAGTATCAGTCCAGTTCTATAGTCAAGTGAACATGTGGCTATACACTGTAAAGCTCTGATTAGCATAAGAAAGGCTCAAATGAATGGATAACACATTAAAGAAATGCACAATCCAAAGATAATGCATCTATATATCCTTATATAACTGTTCTCAAAGTCTGATTAAAAACACAAACAAGTTTAATAGATGGTAACTTACTTACTTGTTCAGTACAGATAGTGCTGTAACATGTATCCTACATTGCTGATGTTGCAGTGTGAAATGTCATAATAATGTCACTGCTGCTCATTTCTAGAGCTGACTACGACAGAGTTCACGAGGTCAAATGTTAAACTAAAGTTACAGTGCTAAAGTTAAACTCTCACTCGGTTTTTTTCTTAACGTTGCTGGGGAAAAAAACTCTTATAAACTTACCTAGCACCGACTGACAGACGCTGCGTCAATGTAAACAGTTAGCAGTAACTTAGCTACGTTAGCTGACTAGATAACTAACTGTAGGTTGGTTGGCCTAGCAACAGGTTGCTAACGGTGGGTTGCTAACGAGAGGTCAAACCACGTAACTCCTGACCGGACGCTGGTCTGACGTCAGCAGCGTCACTTATGTGTCTAGTTCGACGTAAAACAGCTCGGTAAACGGTGTACAAACCTTGATTATGGTGCACAAAAGTGAGTCTGTCACTCTCTGCTGCTTTGCATATTAACTTCTGTAACGTTACTTCCAGCTCTGGTGCTGCTGCTGGTCAGAATCCTTCAGAATAAAAGCCCCCGCCCCTTCAGAATAAAAGCATCATTAGGGCGGATATGGCGCAGGGGGAGAATGAGGTGAATGGTGCGTCTGACTTTATGTGGCACTAGGCTGCTAGGGGGAAGCTTGACGGATTTAACCTCCTAACACAATCCATGCTAGTGTGGTGTGACTTTAACCGGTTGCTGCCTGCAAAGTTAAACCAGACCGTCGTCTCGTCTCGTTACGTCACATGACGTTAGAGCTGCAGCAGTTTTCCAAGTGCGGCTGAAGCTGGATTTGACCCGTTTTGGCACCGACCAGCAGGAGCCACCGCGGTGCTTGATGTGATGCATGTTGGCCTGGTTCACTGAAGGCCTCACTGACCCCACTGACACAAGTTCAGACACTCTTTTATAGATCATATCTCCTCCTTCTGTCAGCTTATAGGCTACCAACAAAACTGAAGGTTAGTATAGGCTATAGGAGTTTATAATAGAAGCATATTTTCTATACACTGCAAAAACTCAAAATCTTACCAAGAATATTTGTCTTATTTCTAGTCAAAATGTAATTTCTAGTCAAAACAAATCTAATTCCACTTAAAATAAGACTCATCACATTAAAAAGTAGCTTGTTTTTAGACACTTTTTACTTATTCACTACTTGAAATAAGTAGAAAAATCTGACAGTGGAGCAAGTTTTTCATTCTTATTACAAGCACAAAAAACTAGCTTTCACTGGCAGATTTTTCTACTAGTTGAAAATTTGTTTGAAACAAGTGAAAATTACCTAAAAACAAGTTAATTTTTAGGTGATGAGTCTTATTTTAAGTGGAAAGAGATTAGTTTTGACTAGAAATGAGACATTTTGACGAGAAATAAGACAAATATTCTTGGAAAGATTTTGAGTTTTTGCAGTGTAGGCCTACTGTGTCGCCTGTAGGTTTCCCTTCCTGGCAACATTACTCTTTTTCAGAATAAAACCAGGAGTGTTGCTCTAGCAGGTATACTGTAGGCCTAATGTGTAATAATTTCTCCTCCATCACTTCCATGTTTTCATCTTAAAAGACTCTGGTCTGGCCCCAACTTAAACAACATATGGGCTTTCAGCCTTGGAGGAACCTATTGAAAATAAGCTATTGATGACCAATTCAGGTGCATTTGGATCATGCATGCAGCTGATCATATCTTATCATAATAATAATAATAATAAACTTTATTTGTATAGCACCTTTTACAGGTAAAAACCACAAAGTGCTTCACAGTGTTAAAACAGTAGCAACAAAGCAGAGCAAAACAAAACAAGACAAAAAACACACAAGAAAAGCATAGGTACAAAGACCCACAGGTAAACCATATGCCATCATCACAAGGTAGTAACGGGGGACAACCACTGATCTGTCTGCACTCAGTGGGGCATTGTGGTGAAACATTGGCTGAGCAGATCAAACAGATTCCTCTTATTTTTTGACAACTTTGCTTTAAATGTAGGCCTATCTATTTTTTTTGTTTAGTTAGTCTCCCATTTTTGCTGCTGTAACACTTCGCTACACAAAATGACAGACTCCATGACAGAAAAGTGGAATTTAAATAAATAATATTAAAGGGATAGTAGCATTTTTTTTAAAGTGGGGTTGTATGATCTACAAATAGCCCCTAAGTACTTTAATTGCAGTAGAAGACTCTCTGCACTCCTCCCGTTAGCAACGCCAGCCCATAGCCCTGCCCAGAGATTTACAACATACATTGTTGTGAATGGACCCAAAGAAACGACCTATTTTCGTGGCCTAAAAGAGGTTTTACGTGAAAAAAAAATACACAGTTCCATTGTTCACTATAATACATTTTTTTCCAGCCCCTCAAAGTGCAGGAAAAACACAGTTTTTCTTTGGACCTAACCAACTGCTCATCGGCGGGCGCTAACCCTGGGCGGAGGGATACGTGAGTTGGTTAGGTCCAAATAAAAACGGTGTTTTTCCTGCACTTTGAAGGGATGGAAAAAATTATATTATAGCGAACTATGGAACTGTGTATTTTTTTTTCAGGTAAAACCTCTTTTAGGCCGCGAAAATAGGCAGTTTCTTTGGGTCTGTTCACAACAATGTATGTTGTAAATCTCTGGGCAGGGCTATGTGCTGGCGTTGCTAACGGGAGGAGTGCAGAGAGTCTGCTACTGCAATTAAAGTACTTAGGGGCTATTTGTAGATCATACAACCCCACTTTAAAAAAAATGCTACTATCCCTTTAAGTCTGGTGTGATAATCCAGTCTTTATCCACTCAGACAGAGAGAAAAAGAGAGAGGCCAAAGACATTAAACACACATTTTAAATGCTTTATTTGAATCTGCCAATTACATTACAATTGTGTACAGGAATCAAATGTTTTGCTACATTTTTTTTTTTTGACACTCCAGCGTGAAGAAAACAGTGATCACCAACCAACACAGCCACGCTGGGATTTAACAGGATCTCACCACCAGCACTCGCACACTTGTTGTTTTACCAAACCTGCCAATTGTAAATCACAGACAACCAGATGAACGTCAGCATCCGAAGCTGCCAACAATCAGTATATCACATTTGTTAGTAGGAACTGGTCGTGGATCAGTCGCCTCGCCTCCATCCACAAATGTGATATCAGGAGTGTTGGGAATATTACAAAAAGAAACAATGAGAGACATAAAACCACCATAACATCATAGGAAGGTTTGTAATATGTCTCTGAGAGCCTCGGCTGACAAACTGGCAGCTTCAGATTCACAATAAGTAGGAAGAAACCACAAAAAAAAAACAAGTCCAAAAACCACAGGATTTATTTTAACACACACTCAGAGTAGTGGATATGTTGTTCAGAATATAAAGGAAGACAACAGAGACTTCACTATTTACGGTTTGGACACCCACTCTCTCCCACTCATTGTACATACAGTAGTTAACCAGTAATTGTACAAATAACACTGTGCATCATAAACTGACGAAATATTACACCTTCATGGGAATATTAAAGATCATTTAAGCCTTCTGAATCCAGAGTAATATGATAAACATTATTTTTTTTACTCCTAGTTAATGATTCCTCTCAATTAAATTGTCTGTAAAATTAAAAATCCCAGAGCCAAAACATGATCCCAACAGTATTCAATTTGCAATGAAATTAAAAAAAAGAGAAAAGTGGCAGACCTGAGTGAGTCTTTGACATTTTTGCAGGACATGGACTGCAGCTATTTAACTTTTTGGTGTTGCAGTCAAAGACACAATCTATTTCAGAGTTTCCTGTGCACTTTATGTGAATACTACTCATCCTTCTGTGCTGCATTAACAGCAGCTTGGAGTGTGTCAGAAGACACTCCTGCAGCACCGTGCTGCAACAATGCTGCATTAGCACTCCTACACTGCAAAAACTCAAATATATTACCAAGAATATTTGTCTTATTTCTAGTCAAAACAAATCTCATTCTACTTAAAATAAGACTCATCACATTAAAAGTAGCTTGTTTCTAGACAGTTTTTACTTTCTTCAAGCATATTTCCACTTGAAATAAGTAGAAAAATCTGATAGTGGAGCAAGTTTTTCTTTCTTATTACAAGCACAAAAAAACTTGCTTTCACTGGCAGATTTTTCTACTTATTTCAAGTGAAAATTAGTTTGAAACAAGTGAAAATGATCTAAAAACAAGTTCATTTTTAGGTGATGAGTCTTATTTTAAGTGGAAAGAGATTAGTTTTGACTAGAAATGAGACATTTTGACAAGAAATAAGACAAATATTCTTGGAAAGATTTTGAGTTTTTGCAGTGTAGGGTTAAATCAGTTACATTTGGGCTGGCAGTGACAGTAAAGCAACAGTGCAAAGAGGAGGACACGAAGAGATGGACTTTGTTGCTGGTCACACTAGAATCTGTACTAGAGCTGGTGAGGCAGTGGTCTAGCTAGACCCGTACAGACCTGCACACACAGCACCAGTCTGCTGTTTGTGAAGGTGGACCAAGTACAAAATTTCCTCCACACAGCTTTGGCTGAAAAATATCTATAAATATATATATATAAAAAAAAGGATCTTAAAGTAGTACAAGAGGGTGGTACAATTATATTTACATTTCATAACGTGTATTTGGGTGGGGGAAAGAAGAAAAAAAAAAAAAGAACAGTCAGTTTATGTGAAACATACAGAATGAAATCATTCTGTATGTGTTCATTTATTATTTTTCAGACTGTGGGTGTTTCCTCCTGCAATGTGATAAAACAAAGGCCCGTGTGAAACAGTAGCTCGCTGTAAGAAAAGCAGGGGATCACTTGAAAGCAGAATACAAAATAAGCCACTGGTGGAAATGCACCTTATAATAATAATAATAATAAGCCATATAGTGAAACTCCACTAATATACAACAACGATGTAAACCTCAGGCACATCAGTGAAGCAGACTGAACATGTGACTTTTTTTTCTCTTTTCTTTTTTAGTAAATAACATTATAATAACATTATACACCCAGCTGTGTGTACTAAGGTTTTGAAGAGGTGTGAGTCAGTGCACTGTGTGTCTGTGCTCGCTCAGTGGGAATGTGGAGTCTCTTTAGTCTAGACCTGCTCTAAGGTGACCTGAGATCATTGTCTGATGTGGTTCAGTGCAATATAAACAAAACTGGATTGAACTGATTATAATTTTGGTCTATTAAACCAAGTCGATCACTGAATCTCAAGGCCTGAATTGATTTTGAGATATTTTCACGTGATGCGTCAAAACCAAAGCTCAGTACAGTAGGTGTGTTGTAGCTGTCTGCATAACTGGAAACAACAAGTATTAGTCTGGACAGAACAGAAGAACGATGATGAAATTCTCTTCCCATTTTGCAAATTTGTGAGAAAGTAAACAACATTTTTGCATTTTTTTCACTATTTCCCACATGAGTTTGCATATAGGATAGAAAGTTGTGTGGCTAAAGTTGCGACTGTTATACAATATTCCACACTTATTTTTGCTTTTTTACAATCCATCGGTGTACAATATGAAAACATGCTAACAGATTCTTGAAACGTACTTGATGTGTGTGATCCATTATGTTAAACATCAAGTCTGCATAAAGTTTCTTTTTTCTTTTTTTTTTACACTAACACTGCATGGTAATGTATGGTAGTTTAAAGCCAAAATCAAGAGGATGAGGATTTGGGGAAAAAAAGTGCATCAGAGATTTATGGTTATACATAATTTGTAACAGAGACAGAGACTACATACATTCAGTATTTAGCTAGCTGCTAAAGTTTAGAAGGATAAATGATTCGTTCAAATGTTTTTGTTTCTTTTACCACTGAGAGCAACAAGTCTCCACATCTACGTACGTGGACGGTGACAATAAAGGCTGTTAAAATTAGGTCTACACTGCAAAAACTCAAAATCTTTCAAAGAATATTTGTCTTATTTCTTGTCAAAATGTCTAATTTCTAGTCAAAACTAAACTCTTTTTCATTCAGAAATTTATTTAATAGGATAAACCCCTTGAGAGGAATCCTCTCGTTTTCGAGGGGGTCCTTTTCACTTAAAATAAGACTCATCACCTAAAAAATGAACTTGTTTTTAGATAACTTTCATTTGTTTCAAACATATTTTCACTTGAAATAAGTAGAAAAATCGAATAGTGAAAGCAACATTTTTGTGCTTGTAGAATGTGTGGGTCACCCTACCTAAATATGACATACTTATCTTCAAAATTACCAGGGTGGACGGGGAGGGGTGGGTGGGGGGATTGTTCATTTATGTTCATTTATGTTCTTGAATGTAAAAAAAAAGAAAAAGAAATAATACTATTTGTATGTACCTATGTATTTCATGCCTGACAATTGATAAATAAAAGTTATAAAAAAAAAATAAAAAAAAAACATTTTTGTGCTTGTAATAAGAAAGAAAAACTTGCTCCACTATCAGATTTTTCTACTTATTCCAAGTGAAAATATGCTTGAAAGAAGAAAAAAATGTCTAAAAACAAGCTACTTTTTAATGTGATGAGTCTTATTTTAAGTATAATGAGATTTGTTTTGACTAGAAATGACATTTTGACTAGAAATAAGACCAATATTCTTGGTAAGATATTTGCGTTTTTGCAGTGTGCCCAGTTCAGCGTGGCACATCTGTCACTATCACAGAATGTCATGTCTCCTCTGTCTCCAATTATTTACTTTGTTCATATCTAGCCTTCACACAATAACACTGCTGCACTGACTCATTACGCTGTTGTTGAGCCCAGACTGCTGAATGTGCTCTTCTCTTGATTTCCCCGCAGCTCAAAACAGCCGACTGCGTACTACTATATGGTTGTAGAACTTGTGCCGTGGTATTTTAATCCACAAACACATGAAGGTTAACGATACTGACTCTTCTCCCTGTGTCTAAAAGCTTTTGTGGTGTGCATGAGTGTTGAGCCCGGCACGGCCAAATGATGTACAGTACTTAAACTTGCCGTTAGCTGTATCATTAATTTTTCCATGTAATCTAATCCAATAATTCACAACAATACAAAAGAGAGCAAAGCAGCAAATCCCCACAGTGGAGGCTGGAATAAGAGTTTGGCATTTCCACTTAAATAAATGACCTAAATGATAATGTATTATCAGAAAAGTTGTTGATTTAGTTTCTGTTGATTTTTTACTAATTGTTTCACAAATAATACAACTAACTGCATACTAACAAATATATAAGAACTAGGGAGGCTGGTCTGTGGGCTAGAAAAACTAACCCTTAACTGATTAATACAAAGCTCCTAATAAAAACTGCAGCAGGAAGAAGGCCTGAAGGAAAGATTTCAGTTTGGTCCACACTGGTTGGTGATTGTTAGTAAAGTAGCAAAGAATATTAAAGGGATAGCAGCATTTTTTTTAAAAGTGGGGTCGTATGATGTCGTATAATAGCCCCTTAGTACTTTAATTGCAGTAGAAGACTCTCTACACTCCTCCCGTTAGCAACGCCAGCCCATAACCCTGCCCAGAGATTTACAGCATACAGTGTTGTGAACAGACCCAAAGAAACGGCCTATTTTCGTGGCCTAAAAGAGGTTTTACCCGAAAAAAAAAAAAACACAGTTCCATTGTTCGCTATAATATAATTTTTTCCAGCCCCTCAAAGTGCAGGAAAAACACAGTTTTTATTTGGAGCTAACAGTGAACTGTGTATTTTGTTTCACGTAAAACGTATTTTAGGCCGCGAAAATAGGCCATTTCTTTGGGTCCATTCACAACAATGTACTGTATGTTGTAAATCTCTGGGCAGGGCTATGGGCTGGCGTTGCTAACGGGAGAAGTGCAGAGAGTCTTCTAATGCAATTAAAGTACTTAGGGGCTATTTGTAGATCATACAACCCCACTTTAAAAAAATGCTACTATCCCTTTAAGTGTTACGACGACAATGCACGTTTGGCAACAGACAGTGTAAACTTGCCTCTGTATGGCACACGGGGTTGATGGGATTATTACTAAGGACTTGGTGACCATGAGAATCATTCAGTGCACAAACACACATTTGGAGCTAAAGCACTAAAGAGAGTGCAGTAGTACCTGGATCATCACCATAATAAAGCAATGGCAGGCACCGTTATTCATGAGGCAGTGATGACGTGTAATTTCAGGCCGAGTTTGTAGTGAGCAGGTGAAAAGGAAGCATAAATGCAGGGGTTTGCTCTTACAGCAAAGGGATCAACAGCTGGTGTGTGGATGTGGTCAGAAAAAACAATCAGAATACAATCAGTTACTTTAAGTTTTAGGAAAGTAAAGTCAGCTCGGAAGAAGAAAAAAGTTGGATTTAGCATCAGAGAATGAAGCTAAAGCCCAACTCGGCTGCTTCCCTTCAAACTTCTCATTATACCTGTGAAAAACAAACCACAATAAAACCATGCGAATATCCAAGAAACTAACACCAACTTTGGCTCAGAGTCCCAATACTTTCATTATCGACTGTGTATTGTATGTATGTATGTACACTTCAAAGAGTTACAGTATATATGTACAGTGATAGATACGAAATGATAACGGCGAGGCGACCCTCCAGTCACAGTGACCGTCCATCAGGCTTGTGCTGCTGCTGACTTACAGAAATCAGAAATCTATCCATGACTGAAGACATAAATGCAGATTGTTGTTGTTTTGTTTTTTTTCCCTGCCGATATTAAAGGGATAGTTCACCCAAAATTCAAATTTCACTCATTATCTACTCACCCTCATGTCGACTAAGAGCTGTGAGAAGTTTCAGAGTCCTCCGTCCCTTCTCTGAGTTACAGGGGGTCCGTGCAGCAGTATTTGTCCATATAATGGTTGTCAATGGATACCAACTGTCTTCGTCCAAAAAGACACACCAAAAAACATCCAAATACCTCCATACTGCTCGTCTGTAATGTCCCTCTTGTATTGAAGCCCCGACATGAGAAACTGTTCCGCCGGTCAGTGCAAATCACGAGAGATTTGCAAATCACGAGAGATTTGCACTGACACAGGAAGAGCAGTGAACCGAGACACTGGGAGCTTCCGCTACAAACAAGCTTAAAATATAGACTTATTTAATTTTTTTCGGAACAATTTCTCATGTCGAGGCTTAAATACAAGAGGGACATTACAGACGAGCAGTATGGAGGTATTTGGATGTTTTTTGGTGTGTATTTTTGTTACGAAGACAGTTGGTATCCATTTGCAACCGTTATATTGACATGCAGTGCTGCATGGAGCCCCGCTGTAACTCAGAGAAGCCACGGAGGACTCTGAAAATTCTCACAGCTCTTAGTCGACATGAGGGTGAGTAGATAATGAGTGAAATTTCAATTTTGGGTGAACTATCCCTTTAAGGAATTATCATTGTTACCAGGCTCATTAAAGCTCAACAGATGCAGAGTGGGGAAATGTTGCCTGGTCTGGTGAATCTGGATTTCTGCTGATAGTGTCAATTGAGTGAGTGAATCCATGGACTCAACCTGCCTTGTGTCAGTCTGGTCCGTCCAGGCTGGAGGTGGTGGAGCTGTGTGTGTTTTTGTGTTTTTTGTTTGGCACACGTTGGGCCCTTCATACCATATCAATCATGGTCAGACTGCCACAGCCTTCCTTTCTTCCTTTATGGCCACAGTTTAACATCTTCTAATGGTTGCAATTCAAGCTGTTATGCTATGTTGATAGTTTAAAATAATACTTGTCGACAGAGCCTCTGCCATCCCTTGTTTGGCACGTACAATAAACCTTCCTGCTGCTCTAGCAGAAGACAAACAGTGGCATGAAAAAGTAAGTGAACTATTCAAAATTACCTGCAATGGTCGCCTGACAAGCCAGACTATAGCATCAAAATGTATACACTGCAAAAACTCAAAATCTTCCCAAGACTATTTGTCTTATTTCTAGTCAAAATGTCATTTCTAGTCAAAACAAATCTCATTATACGTAAAATCACATAAAAGGTAGCTTGTTTTTAGACACTTTTTTACTTATTTCAAGCATTTTTTAACTTGAAATAAGTAGAAAAATCTGATAGTTTTTCTTTCTTATTACAAGCACAAAAAAACATGCTTTCAATGGCAGATTTTTCTACTTATTTCAAGTGAAAATTTGTTTAAAACAAGTACATTTTTTTGTGATGAGTCCTATTTTAAGTGGAAAGAGATTAGTTTTGACTAGAAATGAGACAAATATTCTTGGAAAGATTTTCAGTTTTTGCAGTGTAGTCTGGCAACGACCGGTAGACCTCGGCTGAAGGCTGTCTTTCAAACTGCCTCTGCACGCAATAGGGTAGCGCTACGACCAATCAGAGCAAAGAGCAGGATGACGTTAGCCTGACAAGCCAATTCAAATGTATGTCGTCATCGCATTAAGCCCGCCCGGTGTTCGAGACTCAAAAAGTTCCTATGGCTCGTTTCTAGACCCACCTGCGGAGCAAATATATTTGCTGCCGCTAGGGTGCGTCTAGATTTCTAGGCTACTGCAATAGTGTATCTTCATCAAAGTTACAAAAACACAATCTATTTTTTTTTACTAATAATACACAATTCATTGTGTGTTAATATTATTCATATCGAGTGAGTGAAACCAGCCCTGACCCTAAAGATTCGGATGAGGAATAGCCGAGGCTTCCTGCTGAGTCGTCTCCAAAGACGCAACACAGAATCATGAGTAGAGTCTCAATTAAATCCTGAAAGGCATCAGTGGAGCTGGTGAACATCTCTGCTCATGAGTCATGGAGCATGCTGACCTGCCACTGCTACAGCTACAGTACTGCTCTCCATAAGCCACCAATGCACCCGCAGTTTGTCAAAGAGCAGCTTGACTCAGCAAACACCAGACACCAGCATCCCAAATAAGGATGACGCTAGTTAATAAAGTGTTTGAAAAGATCAGATCACGTTTCATCGACAATTAGCAGCAGAACAGTTCACATACTTTTTCCTGCCACTGTCCGAGCCATCAACCATCCTCTCCATACACCTCATTAGTCGTCGCCACTGTGGCTGCACAGGAATAAAGTCTGCCATCCACAGTAAAATAAAGTATCTGACGAGGTGCGTGGGTAAATAAAGAGTGATAATCCTGAGTGACACTCATAAGCTTGAGGGTGACCGGCATTAGACCTCACCCATGAGTGACACAAAGGTATTGAAAATGTGAATTATGACGTGTTTAAAGCAGCCGCCATCGCCAGGCAGAAACAGCTTTTTTTTTGACCTCGTTCAGACACAGTGAGTGAGGGAGCAACAACAGCCATGGCTTCATCATCATTATCTCTGCCTCTTTGCTCTTTTCATTTCTCTTTTATGATTTCCTCATATTTGGGCGGAGGGTCGCTGTACGAAGGCGCCGAGGTCTCGTCGCCGCTCTCCAGGTGTCCCGTCACCTCTTCGTAAGACGGCGGCGGCGTGGCGCCGGAGAGCCGCGAGGCCACCGACGCGGACGAGTCCTGGACGTACAGGGCGCGAGTGTTCTGCTGGTTGAGGCCGTGGGAGGAAGCTCCTCCTCCTCCTCTCTCGACGCCGCTCACCACCACGGTCGGGTGCGAGCTGGACTCGGCCTGCGAGCTCTCGTTGTGCGACGCCGTTTCCCGGTAGACCAGGATGCGCGGCAGGCTGCGGGCGCTGCGGTTGTTGGCCAGGTAGCGGTTCTGCGTGTAGGCGGGCCGGCGGCGCGTGGCCTTCTGCAGCTGGCATCGCCACAGGAGGAAGAGGCCGATGATGATGAGCAGCCCCACGCCCAGCAGAGGAACCACCATGTACACGGTGTCGGCGCGCTCCGAGCGTCCCTCGCCGCTGCCGCTCACCGTGTAGGCACTGCGAGTTTTCCAGAACTCCATCTGGCCAGGGTAGAAGGAAACGTTTATAGTATATACAGTATATAAGGATAGTTCAACATTTTCGCAAACTGGCCCATTGCCATAATCCCTATAGTCATAGCAGTAGGTTTGTTAGCTTTAATTGTCGGTGCAAGCTATTTTTAGAACGGCGGAGCAGAGCCGCGAGTTGCTCAGAGCTACGCTACGGAGGCTAATGGGATTTCTTGTTCAAACTCATCAAACTCATCAAATACACAATCCAACAACTCCACAACGCTCTGGTGGACAAGTTGTGAGCTGCACATTCACCACGCTATGAGATAATAACACAACGTTACCAGACAGAGTTGTTTTAGAGGGAAATGCAGAGACTGCTTGATGAAAAACTGCCCCCAACAGGAACGCACATCAGAGGTTTTGCATGAATTTGCCTCTAAAACAACTCTGTGTGGTAACGTTGTGTTATTATCTCATAGCGTGGTGAATGTGCAGGTCACAACTTGTCCACCAGAGCGTTGTGGAGTTGTTGGATTGTGTATTTGATGAGTTTTGATGAGGGAAACCAAGAAATCCCATGAGCCTCCGTAGCGTAGCTCTGAGCAGCTCATGGCTCTGCTCCACCGTTCCAAAAATAGCTTGCACCGACAATTAAAGGTAACGAACCTACTGCTATGACTATAGGGATCATGGCAATGGGCCAATTTGCCAAAATGTTGAACTATCCCTTTAAATACAATTAAAATGTTGAACGTAAACATCACACAACATGGCTCAGAAAAACTGTGTTGAAACTTCAGTGATACATGCAAAGTTTTGTCCAGATTGCATTTATGGCCTGGGATTAATTTGGACTTTTCCTGACTGTTACCTGATGACCAACTGGTGTGAAATGTTAGCAAGGAGAGTGGAGTATTATACCACCAGGTGAACTTTATTAGGCATGACACAAATTTTTGCTTTGAAAAAAATGGGCTCAGATCAGGTATTTGTTGGATCTGTGTGGGTCTGGGACCAGTTTTAGAATAACAGACTGTTCTAGTACATATCCAAGTCTGTTTGGGCCCAGACACAAATTTGATATCTAGTCTAATCTCTCCTTCTGGTCTGTGGTGGATGTAAAAAAATATATATATATAGACTGGGTATCTTCCCAGTTCTCTGGTTGTTGTCATGACATATAAAGATGTTAATCTTTTCAGCCTTTCCCAGTGTAGAAGTTCTTGGTAGCACTAATTCAGCAGTCACTGCCACTTTAATTGATGAACACACACTTGTTGCGTTGTCAAACATCAACTCACCGTTCTCTCTTTGTTTTCAAACACTTCGTTGGCCTCTTCGAAGCTGCAGCTCTCTTCACCACACTCTCTCTCGATATTCCCCTGCCTCACCTCCTCGAACAAGCCGTTGGCTCGAGGGAAGCGCTTCAGGACAGAATGAGCATCCTTCCCATCGAGGAAGGCTGCAACACAGAAATGAAACTTAATCCACGCAGCTCAAGGCGGCAACAACCAGGAACACTCATCACTCACTTGAGATATCTGGTGTAAAACGCATTCAAAGACACGTCTGTCTGCATTGTTATGTGTGTATGTGTGTCTCCAAGTACTTTGTAAGGGATTTGTTCAATTGGATATTAAGTCAAGGCACATTTTTCTGTGTGATAACTCGGGGGTCATCACACGAATGAGGTCAAGGACCAGGCAGCATTCATATATGTCACTCAGCATCTCCTTTGTCTGTTTTATGCTCAACATGGATTCTGGTTCTACCTTGGATCAGACAATTGGTTGTGGTTTTAACCGTTCATCTCTGATGTACATATTTGTATCCTTGGTTGGCCGAGACATATGTCATTACAGAGACTATTCTTAAAGGGATACGCCAACATTTTTTTTTTTTTAACGTATCTTGCCTCACTCCCGAGTCCATGACCAGCAGATAGACACCATCCTTTCGACTGTGCGTGCAGTAACAAGGGAGATAGAGCCGTATCGCCCGTAATTAGCATAGCTCAAATGCTGGAAGTGCATAGGTAGTGTTACTGTGCGTTCACACCAAAAGCTTCCAAAGCGTCAAAAACGCTTGAGGGTGGGCGTCAAACAAGACAGCTCCCAAAACGGCAAATATTTTCAGCCGCTTTGGCCGCTCGTCACGTGACTGACGTCAAAGTTTGATCGCGCTGGTCATTGGGGAGCCGAAATACAAAAAAAAGAAGAAAGAAAAGGCAGCCGACGGACATCTCTATTCTGATAGGCCGCCGCCGGTTGCCGCTGAACCGCGTCATAGCTAATTACCCTAAAGTTAAACCTGGCTCAACTTCTCATCTGGTGACGCTTTGGAAGCTTTGGACGCTTTGGAAGCGCGGCGACGCCTGTTGACGCTTTGGACGCTCAGTGTCGCCGGGCTCTCATTGAAAATGAATTGACTTCCGGCGTTTTGACGCTTTGGAAGCTTTTGGTGTGAACGCACAGTTAGCCTGCCTCCACCTAAAGTCATCAGAGAAACTCTTCAGCAACTCTAAAGGGAAACCGGCGGGCCGATCTTCGTCTCAGAGCTGACAAAACTCTCCGGTAAGGCATCTTGAGCGGTCAAATGCCGGTAACGGGACGAGATCGGTCAAAACGGACGGTTCAAGCTAAAACGGTTTATTTTGGTTCAAGCTAGCTACATCGAGGGTAGGTTAGCTTCCTGTTTCAAAGTAAAAGCACAAATTCTATCGTCATGGTTTTCTGTATGTAAAGGGCAACAGGTGTTTTATTTTGTGAAAGTAACCGGAAGTGCGTCCGTCACAACGGCTAGCTTGAGTAGCGCTGAATTCGTCCGAACAAAATTGTAAACAGCTGGTATTTAGACAAATTAACGACACACTGCTGATCTAAACGGCTACTTTCTCACCTAAACATGTTTGAAATGTCGATAAAGTGATATATTTACAGAGTTTAGAGCTAAAATGAAATCAGCTTCTGACTGCTGATTTCGGCTCGGGTAGGAGGCAGGCTAACGCTACCTATACACTTCCAGCGTTTGAGCTAAGCTAATTACGGGCGATACGGCTCTATCTCCCTTGTTACTGCACGCACAGTCGAAAGGACGGTGTCTATCTGCTGGTCATGGACTCGGGAGTGAGGCAAGACACGAAAAAAAAAATGTTGGCGTATCACTTTAAAAATCAGTTTACTTATTCCTACTCATTCTTTATTCGAGGTTTTTAATTAGCTATATTACAAAGTAATTGGGTAAAACAAGTTACACATAATTGTTTCTTATGATATTTATGAACATTGTTGATCTGGGCAAACGGATGTGTGTGTGGTTTGCGCTCACCTGCAGCCATGCTCCTGCCCTGCTATTCACACACTAACAGAGTGCAGACCTGCAAGGAGAGCACAGCACAACATGATTGACAGAATTATTCAACAAGGAAAATGGGTCACTGCCGAGGAGGTTCACACTTCCTGTCTGTGTTCCTACCTGACACACTCCATAAGAGACTTCAAAAGGCATTTTCACTATCTCCATTTGGTGATAATAATGATTAATTTCCTTGTAACAACACTACATACAACCAGTTGCCTACACGCTGATATTGCTGCACAACAGGAAAGCTTTTATCTCATCAAACAGTCTAGTTTTGGGTTTACATCCCTCTTCATCCTGAATGATATAAAAATTTATTGTAAATTTTCTCATAATTTGGTCAAAGTGAGCATAAACGTTGACCTGTCACCACCAAAATCTAACCAGCTGATCTCCTTGATTTCCGCTGAAACGTTTCTAAGTTATTGTGTTCACAAGGACAAAGTGACCGTGACCTTTGACCTCAAAATCATGTTTAACCATGATCCTGACCCTTCACCTTCAACCACCAAAATCTAATTCATCAGCATCTAGTTCATCAGGTCTTATTGAGATATCAGATTCACAAGGCCAAAACTAAACTGTATTTTTTTCCTGAAATCACTGTGACCTTGACCTTTGACCCCCAATAATCAGTTCATCTCTCAGTCCAAATAAATGTTTGGGCTAAATTTGAAAAATATTCCCTGATGGGATATGAGGAGCTGCGTTCGTGAGAATGGGACGAATGGAGAATCAGTGAGAAGGCCAGACTGACGACAAACCCAAAAACAGAATACATGCAAATATTAGTTTTCATCAGGCACTGAATTGAATTTTCCTTTTTCATTATCACTGTACACAGCAGAAAACAGGACACGTTTGTAATGGTTTTTCTACAAATAAATAAAAACAAATCCTCCCTCTAGTGCAGCTCAGTGAAAACAAGCAGTGGGAGACGATTCTGCACGAATAAATCAATCAAGACATGACTACTGGTACTTCCAGAAGAAAAAAAACATCAGAAAAGGGCTAGTAACTACTTAGAATAAACCTACAAGTGAATCAAAATACATTAAAAACCAACTAATCAGAATACAGAGGCTGAATTTCCTGTCCCTCTTTTACCGTCTCTGTAATAAAGGCATAAAAACCCCAAAATACATTATAATGCAAATAATAATAATACAAAAACAAAATGTATTTTCTTCCGACTATTTATTCTGATTAAATAAGTTTCAATCAAACTCAACCAAGTCAAGACAATGTTGAAAGAGCATTAGAGATAATAGTCAGATATCTACCTCAGAGCAACATGTTGACACAGCTACTCTACACACCGACAGAGACTGAGTGAGCGCACACTTCGACTGAATAACAGGGGATTATTTTAGTGGCTACATAGATAATCACGATTACACAAAGACTATTACAGATTCAGAAGCCTCAGCTGCTGTACATGTCAGGTCTCTTAAATATATAACTGATGTCGTCCCATGTGGCCACTTAAGGGCCGTTTGTATCGGTGGAGAAACTGGCCCCTCTCTTGTCCATGTTAGCAGCATCACGTATGTTTGAAAACACAGAGCAGCTCGGATTGAGGAGTGGGTGTGAAGAGTTTAAGCAGCAAGCAATAATGGCATCGTGCTTAAATTAGATGAAGTGGGTTGTTGTTGCATCACTTCTCATGCTGGGTTCGAGTATATGCAAATAGATTTGTTTTGGAAGTAAGGAAGGTAGTAAAACTATGTGATAGGCTACCTGAACCTGTACAGGTATTTAAATGAGAATTAAACACTTCTAGTGGTTGAAACATTTCCACATCAAGATTTTTTAAAACAGATTTCATTATAAGAGTCTGGGTGAATCATGCTTTGAGTACAGAGTGACGATCTAACACGTTCTGTCTTGCACAAATCCACTGATTTGACACCACAAATCTTCCTGTAATGCACTTTTCAGGATACACGAGTCTTTTATCAGATCCACAAGACGTACTTTTATGGCATATTATCTTTGCTATTCAGCGTTTGCATCTGTGTCACTCTTTTCTTCATGTTGTTATTATGGGAAACTGCACTGACTTTGCACTGTCTGACATATAGCCTATAGCCTAGCAGCCTATATTTTCTGGGAATCAGACAAGAGTTTTATAGAAATGCGTGCCACCACTAACTCATTCAGCCCCCCTACTACACCATAGGATACTATAAATATAGCCTAGATGAGAAGGGATGGGGTGGAGGGTTTCCATAGCAACAGAGACAGAGGGAGGCCCTGGATTCAACCTGAATAATTATTAGGAGACAGGGAGGCAACAGTTTTATGGAGAGAGTATGGATACACCAGGGATACACACACGCATATATAGGCTAGGCTAGGCTATAATATAAATGTTGTTAAAGTAGACCCTAGTCTCTGCACTAATAAACTATTAAAGACAGATTGAGGTAAAGCGGCCACACAAAATGGTCTTTATCACGTAGCAGCCTCTAGTCTCTACAACTGTGACCCAATAAACTACTTCTTCAACCCAACATGTATTTTTAACAGACTGGTAGGCTAGACAGGCTTATCTACTGAATAACACACACAAATCTCAGCTTTATATGCCACTATATAACTGCATATGAAAAATTAATCAGCAAGACTCGTTCTTTACGTCATTTTTCCCCCTGCCCAACCAGCCGACATTTACTCAGAGATGTGAAATGAAATGTCGCGTATCAACAACCGACGAGAAGAAGCTGAAATAAAAGGGCAAAGTAACGGTTCAGCCGTGTCACAGCCATGAAGACAGAAAGAAACTATCCCTTACCTTCCTTCCTTCCTTCCTTCCTTCCTTCCTTCCTTCCGCCTGGTTAAAAAAAAAAAGAAGAGAGAAGCCTTTTCCTCTTCCATCCCAGACTCAGGGGAACTCCCACATGAGTCACCAAAAGCGACTGTGAGCCACGTATCCGTCAGCCAATGGGAGAGGAGAGATCCCTGCGGCTCAGCCAATCACAGCGCTGGAGAAGTCTCGACTGATTCCAAAGGGAAGGGGCGGGACTTACGGGACAACTGGGGTGGATGAGGTTGTAATGTGTGATCCAGACTGAGGCAGAGGGAGGTAACACAGAGGAAGTCCAAAATATAAACAAATTAAAGACACATTCTACTCATTTTCATGTTTTAACAAAGAAATCATGTTCTAAAAAAAGACAATTGAAATGTGGCATTTTCCTCCCATTAATGTTTTCATTCGGGTCCTTTCCTTTGCATATTGTCTCCTTATTTAGGCTACATTGTTTACTGTATAATTATTGTAAGTATATCTTTTTCTTGTCTTGAGGAAATATGTTTACTTTATGTTAAACTGTTCAGCTTCCTCTTTTTGTTTAATTATGTTTATGGGATTTTCATCACTGCAGAAAAACTAAAGAGCTGGTCTGTGTTTTTTTATTTATTAAAGCAGAAGTAAGTGATCCGGTGGTTTTGGCTAACTTCCTGTCAGCCGATGGAGTTAGCAGTCCCCGCCCTCGTCCCTACGTCACCACATTCACGCGCGTCCCTTGGCTGCACACACAGAGAGGACCGCCCCTTTATGCCGTTCTCTCTCCTCATTGGATAAAGGTTGTAGGATACAAGGAAAGTTTTCTCCTCGGCTCAGAGCAGAGCAGAGTGACTGACAGACCCGTGTTTAAGACCAAACACTCTATAGAAGTGATTGCTGTCGGAAGATACAACTATTTAAGACTTATATTAACACAAATATTCCACTTACTTCTGCTTTAAGAAAAATATATGATTCTTGTCCTCAGTATGTCTGACAGGCTGTTAAATTACACTGTTTACGCTTTAAGACAGACAGATGTTCAACACTCCCAGCATTTGCACCTGAGAAACACACACACACACACACACACACAATCACTTTAGACTTGACTTAGTTTAGACCCGACATCAATGGACTTGGAAAACATGTCAGACTCCAGGTTTGGGAGTGAGTGTCATACCACTGCCAAGGAGATGATGATGTGTTCACGCATGTCTATTAATTAGTCAGCGGGGCTGAACTAAGACAACAATGGTGGTGGGAATTTAACATTGGCCAGAGCAGCAGATCCAGATCACACCCCCCCCCCCCCCTTCTTAGGTCTGGTGTATGTCAGGTAAAGAAGCTGCAGAGGAGATAAACAGGAGCTACAAAGATTCCTGCAGGGAGGCCAAAGTCGGGTGAGAGAGAGAGAGTAAAGGGGAAGTTTCTGGAAATTCTAATATGCTAATTCAACTATTCACAGACAGTCTTAGTATGATTAGTATTATTCAGAGATGGACAGAGTACTCGACCCCAGTACTTGAGTAAGAGTACAAATACTACTGGTCAAAATTTACTCCGTTACAAGTAAAAGTAGCTCAGTCGACATGTTACTCCAGGAAGAGTAAAAAAGTACTTGCTTTTAAAGGTACTTAAAGCAGATATCATCGGCACGGCCGTTTCGGCTAATGCTGTGTTCAAGGCAGGCTTTTGAAACCGTAAGTTACAGCTTCAAGTCACAACTACGACTTGGTAGCGTTCCAGGTAACCCGTAGCTCGTGTTTTTACCGTCCTGTTGTCTGTGAAAGTTCCCTATAACGGCCACTCGTAACTTCCGACCCGTGAACTCGTACCAGATCGAACTGGTATGACTTCACAGGAAGGAAAAACACAAAGTACGAGTTTCCTTGAACGCACCATGAGTTAGCAGCCCCCGCCCTTGTCAGGCATCAATTGGTCCTCGTGCTACGTCACCACATTCACGCGCATCCCTTGGCTGCACACACAGCCCTTCATGCCGTTCTCTCCCCTCATTGGATAACACTTGTATCCCACAAGGAAAATTTTCTCCTCGGGTTACAGCAGAGCAGAGTGACGGAGAGACTCGTGTTTAGGCTGAAATACTTCATGTAAGTGATTGCTGACGGAAAATAGGACTATTTAGGACTTATATTAACAAAAACATTCCACTGATATCTGCTTTAAGTATCCAAAAGTACATGCTTTTCAATTTACTTTAAGTAAAAGTAAGAGTAAGAGTACATTTCTTATTTTTCACATCAATGAATGACTATAATTTTTTCTAAATGAATTGAAGGACCTTTTAACTCTTGTTTCTCAGAATTAACTCTTTGAAACCAGCTGCACTGATGTGCTGCTTTTAGGGGTTAGGGTTTCCTTCTCTGACAAACACAGCTTGTGTCCAATAGTACTTTAGAAAAAAAAACGAAAAACAAAAAGAGCAGACCTGAAAGTAACAAGTACTTTTCAGCCTTCCTGAAATTAACTCGAGTAAAAGTAAAAATATTTGTCTTGGAAATGTATTCAAGTATAAGAGTAATAAGTACCAAAGAAATCTAATACTCAAGTAAAGTACAAAGCCTCTGGATATGTACTTAAGTACAGTAGCTACTCAAGTAAATTTACTCCGTTACTGTCCACCACTGTTTGTGACTACTAAGTGGGGAAAAAAGAACTAGCCTACAATTAAATGGGCCATTTGTCCAAGCCAATAAAAAAGACAGAAACTTTTAGTATAAACAGCAGCCGGTCAGTTTCCAGAGGCAGTTTCCTGCTGCTGCCACAAGTGGGCAGTAAACCGGCATCAGATCATTATGGGAGACAGAACCTACTTCACTGCAAAAACTCAAAATCTTTCCAGGAATATTTGTCTTATTTCTCAGCAAAATGTCTCATTTCTAGTCAAAACTAATCTCTTTTCACTTAAAATTAGACTCATCACCTAAAAATTTACTTGTTTTTAGATCATTTTCACTTGTTTCAAACTAATTTTAAATTGAGTTAAGTAGAAAAATCTGCCAGTGAAAGCAGGTTTTTTGTGCTTGTAATAAGAAAGAAAAACTTGCTCCACTGTCAGATTTTTCTACTTATTTCAAGTGAAAATATACTTGAAAGAAGTAAAAAGTGTCTAAAAACAAGCTACTTTTTAAATGTGATGAGTCTTATTTTAAGTAGAATTAGATTAGTTTTGACTAGAAATGACATTTTGACTAAGAATAAGACAAATATTCGTGGTAAGATTTTGAGTTTTTGCAGTGTTGGGACAGGCCTATTTCAAATCCAGCCCCAAAACCTCAACACTTCTCAGGCCCAGTGACAATACCCACCCTCCCAGACTCTGAGACTTTGAGGGACTCTCTTGTCTCACTGACAAACCATTGAAGTGCATGTTTCAGGTCCTCTTGCTGACATTTTGAGCCATGTTTGCAAACTTCCCATAAGTCTGCAGTACAGTAATTGCTTGAGGGAATTACACACCAGCTCATAGAGTTGTAATGTCAAACACTGCGTTTTCACAGTTGCCAATAAGGTAGCTATAGCCTGTAAGCATCAAAAAAGAAGAAGAAAGAAATAACAAACAAGAATGAAAAGAACAAACCAAATGTTAACACTACTACAAGAAACACAAACATGTTAGTATAAACACAGAGTTCACTGGTGATTCAGAACCACAATTGTGTGTAGCTGCATCTCCTATCGTGGGATGATGATGACTTCCAACTATGCTTTCACAAGCTATTATCCAAAACAAACAGAGAGCAAAGGGAGGAAGTAAAAAATGTAAAATAATTTGACCCCACACCCACTTTGTTTGCACGATCATGTTGGAGGGTCAGATTAAATATCATTCCAAATGAATTACACTTAGGTGTATAAAGCTTGCATGGGTGCAAACCTTTCACAAATGTACTCCATGACACGACAGTAATGACTCTGAGTAGGCTATGTTAAATGTAGTCTGAATTCAAAGAGTTGTCAATGTAGTTTGTAATTCTGTTCCCATGTCACATAGTGTCTCTCTGAATGGTCAGAGCAACACAGGTATAGTTACTCAGATGGCCGAAAGTTTATTTGCTATTGAAACATAGATACTGGACTGTATCAGTCTGAAATCAGCAAAGACACATGTGTTGTGCTTTTGCAGTGCTGGTTTCTTTGTATTGTACGTAAAACCAACTACAAAACAAGAAAAAGTTAAGAGGAGATATTGTGGTAGTTAAAAGCTCTAACAATAAAAAGATAAAGGAGAAAAGAGATGAGAATAAATACAGTAGGTCAAAAAGCACATTTATTTTTCATACAAGCTTAATTTTGATGGTTTTTAGACAGTGCAGAATGAGACATATATAAAAAAATAAGACAACATAAATATGTGTTTATGTACAACCTTTGTACAATATACATTATAAGTTAGAAATGTGCGTATATTACATTCTATCGACATTGGCAAGGATCAGGCCCTGAGACTGACTGTAAACATAAATATTCCAAATATAGGAACAAGTGACACATGGCTTCTCTCTCTTTCTCTCTCTCTCTCTCTCTCTCTCACCATACACACTGACAATTCAACTGTGTAGCAGATACTGCATACCATTGCACTACAGGGTACAATACACACAACAATGTGTGTATTTAACTGACAATATGCCAAGCAAATGAAGCCTGGCACAGTATAATTCAATTCAGAGATATCGCTCCTCCTCAAATCTTAATAATAGTCTTAACGGGAGCATCGATTGTGGACAGACCGGTTACAGAGATGTGAAGGCAACTAAAGTCTAAAGCTGTGCAGAAACTGTTTCGTTGGAGTCTCTCAAGCTTTTTGCACAGGAAGACAGAAGCTCTCAGTCGCTCAGTTGTAGGAGCTGAAATGAGACTGCTGTTTGAGGCACTGCTCAGAGTCACCATCCTCCTCCCAGTCCTCCTCCTCCTCCTCATCGTCATCGTCATCATCTTCACTGTCAGACTCATCATAAAAGCTGATTGTTGCCTGAACGGGGAAGTTCCTCAGTAAGCTCTCTCCGTCGCTGTACAGATAGTCGAATGACTTTTTTTTTGGCCAGAACAGCCTGTTTGAGAGACAAAAAAATAAACTCCAGTTAACAATCTCATATGCACAGACAGAGGATCATGTAAACAAATAATCTCATGTGGTTACTCATAGTGATGGTAATCAAAAAATAGAAAGGAAAAGTTTTTAAACACCAGATTTTTCTAATTTTCATAGAAATTTCATTTTCCTTTTTAGGGTAAATTGGTAAATTTACAGTTTTCATGCAGTGATAGATCTAATTAAGAGTGAACACAAATAATGTGTACAGGTATCACTGCCTTTGTTGATTTTGTTACCTACAGTACGAACCACTTGTGACTACACCCCCTGATCATTAAAATACAATAATATGGGATGTAGTGCTGAATGTTAATAGAATAGTGTAATGCAAGTAACAAAAGGACAGTGTGGTTGGTCACATACAAGAACATTTTTTGTCTCTTTACCAACTCTCTGTCTGCCCTGTTCATTTGTGTTTTGCTTTAACAGGCATTGAATCATATGTTTCAACGGTTTGCTCTTAAACTTTTTCTTTAGGCGTTAAAAAAAACAAGAAATAGCCTGCTTTGATTTACTAAAAAGATTATTTCTAGGGTAGTGAGGGATACTGACCTGACTGGGTGCTGGAAGGACTGAGCTTTTGTCAAGAAGCAACCTGGCACTGTGGGTCTGGAGTAAGGCTGCAAGGAGAAAGAAACAATAGTGAGAAAATGTTTATAATCACTGTTGGATAGAAACACTAAAACCGGTGATTTAAGTTTATGGATGATGAATTCAGAGAACAGAAAGTTCAAAGCAGTCAGATGCAGTGTAAACAAGACACAAACTAAGTCTCGTATTCAAACAAATTCAATTATTTTTGCTTGTGCAGCAAAAGGTTGAGTGCTATTTTGCTTCATTACTTTGTGTGAGACATTTTGTTTTGCTCTCCATTTTGTCTTTCAATGTAAGTGACTATTTAAAAAAATCATATTGAAGCAGTTATCTAAAAAAAGAAAAATAAGTCAATGGAGGTTTTGTAAACTTACATGGGACAGCTTCCTCTGTGGGCATCTCTCTGGTACATCCCTGCTGCTGCTGGATAACCACGGTCTCCACAGGGAGGTCTGGCTGCAGGGAGGAGAGAACACAAGAGGATTGTTTGTTTAGAGTCGAAGAAATCATCCAGTCATAGCCAACAACAACAACTGTTAAATGGGTCACTGAGATTAGATATTCATGTATTAATCCTACACTGGGCAAAATGTGTAACTCATTAAAATATTTTTAGTTTAGTCAAACGTCTCTGGTTTAGTTTGCTTGAAAAGCTCTCTACAGACAGTTGTGTTTAAGGTAAGACTGTCTAATAATGTCGCACAGTGACGAAAATGGCAAAGAAAACATAATTTCTCGTCTGTATTGGAGTTAATTTAGTAATAACTGCTTGATAAAAACGTTTTCCTCTTGGTCAGTTGGATAAATCGAAGCTGTTGTACTAGTGTCGCCTAGCAACCATTTGGACTCTGCAATGCATTAGCTAAGGTAGCTAGCCTGCGTTAGCCGCGCCACTACACGTCTTCTAACATACAGTAACAACAACATGTAGCGAAACTAATAAAGTGTGTTTAAATGTCAGAACAAACAGTCATTAATTAACCTACGTAAACAAGACAGCTTGGTCGATTTTTACACGTCAGAAAATACGCTAGCAGCAGCAGCAACAGCAGCTAACAAGTACCGGGTAACGTACATCATTTGTTTTCTAATCAATGCAGTCAGTCATTGATCCACCACCTTCCTTCCCTCCGACCACCGGGACCTACCTGGTGTTTGTGTCCGACCTGCTGCTCACCGAGCGCGGCCACGGCACTGCGCTGCAGGACGGCTGCTTCCGGACGACGCATGCAGCAGAACTCATTCTTCTATCTAGCTTGTTTTTCCCTCCTCTGAGGAAATTATTCCCCCAAGATACTTGAGATTTTACTTTAAAAAAAGAAGAAGAAATAAATCGCAGGTCTGTTCTTCTCCTTCCCCTTCGTATCCGCAGGAAGAAGGAAGAGGACCGGGCTGCTGGAGCTGTTGGACCGGTAGTGTGAGCGCTGTAGCCGGGGTGGTTTGAGTGAGGGAGTGAGGGACGAGTGGAGGGTTTTTAAAGCCCTGGTGCTCGGAGGGGGGTGGGCGCCTTGTGTGTTTGTGTTGCTGCTGCTGCTGCAGTTGGAGGTGACAAATGTTGCCAGATGACAAATGAAATGAGGGACTCAGAGTTGACTTTTCTCATTCTTTTCTCTTTAAAAAATAATAATATTAGCCCTAATAGCCTACTTAGTTTACTTCATCAGTCATCATCATCAGAAAAAATGAAATGTTTTGAATCTAAAAAAGGCAAAAGCATGATGTTGTATAGCTAATGGTTGGCCAGATAAGAACCTAATCAGAGTACAACTAGACTTTGAAAAACAAATTATGTATGTTTAATGCTTTTATTGATTTTTTATTTCTTTTTTGGGGCATTTTAAGTGTTTATTACTTAATCAGTGAATTTCATATGTGAACACCAGATTGTTGATACTTTTGTGACCACAACAAAACACCACCAATCACAAACATAAAGATTGTTACCACCAATCCACCCAACAGTATATTATGTAGTTGAGATTAATTTCACCATAAAATGAGTCTCTTGTACTGGTTTTATTTTTGATACATTATTTAGCTGAAAAAACTATATTTTATGACTTTATGACTTTATTTTACAGGATAGCCCCTTGTAATGTGCCATCTCATTTTCGAGGGGGTCCATATTTTGACAGCAGGACTGTCACTGTCATTTCTAACCACTATTATGAAACTTCACAAACCTTTAATAAAGCCACTAGTTACTAAGTAATGAGCACCCCATATTCATTTAACCCTTACTAAAATATATGTATGGTTTTAAGGATGTGTTGTAGTGCTGTAGATATATATTTTTTTAAAACATGAACTATGCCTTACAACTTCTATTTCATCCTTGTGAATATGAACTTCATGATATGACTTTAGAGGGTATAGTGTTGTTCTTAAGTCAATCTAATTTTCTCTTGTTAATTAGTTTACTGTTGCCCCCTGCTGCTTTTCTCACAGATGGTGTCTAACTTTTCTCCTCATTGTTTTTACAGACAACCTGGTGGTTTGAGATTTCTCACCATCTGCAGCACTGTGCTGTTTTGACAAGAGAGGAGGCTTCACACCACACCGCTAATCAATCACAGCAGTACCAGGCTGCAGGGAGCATTGCAGCGGACAGCAGACACTTATACATAGCCCATATGTAAGAGTCTAACCACATATCCCTATTTTGCACATTTTATTTATTACAAATGTCACACTAGTGGGAAGGCACCACAAAATCGTGAGTTTAATTCTTGTTTTCCCATTTAAGTTTACACTAGTTCTTTATATTATTACATCCCACTTATCACATTATTAAAAAGTGGGATTGAAACACACTAAAAATGTGCTTTTTTTCTTTTCAATTTTCACTTCTTTTTCTGAAATCTTTTTTTTATATTTAGAGCATGGACTGCAAAGATACTTTTTGGTGAATTACTGACTGCATGTGCAGCTCATTACAATGGTGTAAAGATCCTCACTGGGACTAATGTCCTCTAATGTCCTTTTCGTGTGGGACAAACAATCAGTCAGGGCCCAGCAGGAGCCACATGTCGCCTGCTGAGAGCCTGAGAGAAGCAAACTGGTGCAAAAGGCACAAATGGGCCTCATAATGGGTCAGGTAATTGTTTGGAGGTACCTCTGTAAACACATGCAGCCTCTTTCAGTCAAATTATCAGCTAATGAGGAGGGCTTTATCTGCACCAACATCTTTGTAAAGACAGAGGGATTATTTGGTTTTGAAGCTTGCAGACACTGCAGTGCAGAATTAATTAATTGAATATCATAATTACCTCGGCAACTTTTGTTATTTTCTTGTTTGCTGTGCTGCTACCGAAAAGATTCAACCCAATTTATTAATCTGTTTCGGATGCATGTCAGCAAAGTGTAGTCTTCAAGCAGCAACATCACAAATCCAAAATACTTTAGTCGGTTTAATCTGGTGAACAGCTTGTGAACTGAGCACACAATTAAAGATTTGTGTGGCACAAATCTCTGTTTTGGAACTCTGTTTTGGTCACAAATTAAATGAAAAATAAGTTTTTCATTCAGTATTTGTTGGATCTCTACAGTATATGTAGAGTTTGGTGTCATTTTCTCATCAATTCTCAGTCTATCACTCTACAAACTGGTCCTTGTCTAAGTTCGTATATGCCCTGTTCAGGGTCATGACCTGTCTTAAAGTCTGCACCAAAATGGACATCAGGAGCAAAAGTTTGTCCACACATCCAAATGCTCTGCTCAGTGTGTGTGAGAGAGAGTTTACCCCCACTGTTTTCACATTTGCTGGCAGCACAGATAGCGGGGTAGAGCCTCCTCCTCTGTGCTGAGTGAGGAATGCTGCTTATCAGCCACCAGCTGCTGTCTTTAGTACCTATGAGCCCTTATCTTAATTCCTGAGCATCAAATTCATCAAAGAAAGTGTCATTTAAGCAGATACAATACAAAGACTGATATTATCTGCCAGTCAATTTGAATAATGGCCACAAATCTTGTTTTCAAGGTAAGTTATTTAACAGAATTTTTGACAGATTCACTATTCAGCTCCAGATTCAGTGAACATGAAAACAGAAAACGTGCAGCACAAACTACTAAAATACTCGTATGATCATACACGCACACACACACACATGCTGCATCTATACCAGTGAAGTGCATTCAGACACACTCCAGTCAGCACAAAGTACGTCATTGTTCAACTGTGATTTGAAGTGTACAACAGTAAATAAATGCCCTATTGTTCAAGGGCTCTTCATTGGATTGAGAAATAACTATAAAAAGTCAGACTCCTGCGTCATTCAGCACTGATTCAGACCAAGTAGGCTACTATGTTCAGTCTGCTGCTGATTAAAGCTGTTGTCTATTGTTAAATATAGCATTTCCATCCACACAGCAGTTCTGAACTTTACACATTTTTTTCCTTCTGTCCTCTGTTTTTAGGGTCTGACCTTACAGTGGCCCTCTGTTGACTATAAGTTGCCTGCTCTTCACACCTCTGCCCCTCTGTCAGGGGAGGTGTTGGCTCACTTCTCCGCATCACACCTCCTCAGCACACTGCAGCACACTCCTCTCTCCACACTCCTAGCACCTTGTTAGAGGCCAAGAATCTCTTCACACCGTGGAGAAACACACCTTGGAGCAAGTGGTATGAGCCATGTGTTGCAGTATATGAGCAGGGTTAAATACTAGGGGCTACGGAGCAAAATACCAGTGTGGAAACTGTTCTGGTCCAGTAGCTGTTTCTATGTGCTGCTAACTAGTTATTCTGACACTCATGCAAAGTAAATTAGCTGCATATTGGTGGCTCTCAATCTAAACCACCAGCACATTAGGCTACAATTGGTGCCCAAACACCCTCCTCTAGTCTGGATGTCTAACAAGCTAAATAGCAGCACAAGCATATAACTATGTTTCCACCAGCTAAACCACACCGAGAGAGTAAAAGCCTGTGGTTGCCGCAGTGAACTTAATGAAAACCAAAAAAAGAATAAGAAGATGATGAAAAAAAAACAGCACTTGATAATAAAAGTAAAGAATATGTCACAGGCTTGACCCTACAAATCACAAATAACAGACACAGACTACGTGATTTCTGTAACTTGGGCCTTAAACCACACAAACATGTCCCTTTATGTTTTGAGATATGACTTGCTGTCCAGGATGTAGCAACACAACATTTTGCATAACATCAATTTTGTCGCACATTTTACCTTTATCAAATAAAAAATTGCAGCACATGCAATTTATATATTGCACTTGGCGTTACTGCGATTTTTATTGCATGGTGAGTGCAGCTCTAATTGTAACATGTGGAGTTGGGGAAGTTTATCCCATTCTTCATGACAGTTCCTCTTAAACACCTCATGCATCTATGACCTTAGGTCTCAGGAGTTTGGACTCAGATGATTGCTGCATAATGAAACTGAATGAGAAAGTGTTGACTCCCCAGGAACAAATTAGTTGAGAAAACAATTTAATGATCCACAGTACAATCTTTAAATAACATACTTATTAGACTTGGTAAGTATTTGCAAGTCAACGGGATTTTTGAAGTCATGAGTTGTGAAGTCTAAAGTAGGAAATAAAGTAAGTAAATTTATGACTTTGTTTTCTCAATCTTGGTTTTAAATGACCGACCATGAATAATGTTTTGATATCTTTTGTTATTAGCATTCAAAACTTTTTTTTTTAAAGAGTCCATGATTCAAAACAGCACAGTGGAAGCTGTAGCCAGTTATTAAATTCAATTCAATTAAATACTCATTACAGTAAATACTCTCTTGTGTCCTACAGCTTTCCCCAGTCGTTTTTTCCCCCAACTTTATTTAAAGTTGTAGCAACAACATTTCAGTCTTTCCAGCTTTCCAACAGTAACAGTACAGTAAAGTCACAATTTTATGACAGTATAACAAAAGTTAAATAAAAGAGAACAAAACAATCAAGTTAACAATAAAGGAAAATAAATTTGGTGACAGACCTCGTATCCCATGAAAATTACAATAATAGTTATTGTGACAGATTATTCGTTGAACATTTCCGAATGTATGTTCATTATTGATATACATTTCCTGTTTGTAATTAAATCAAGAGACTTAAAATAATAATCAACTTCAATCAAAAACAACTTAAATGATGGTGAAGAATTCTGAAATGTGCATTTAGGCTATGGATATGAAACCTCCCCAATAAAATATAAAGGTTTACTATAGCCTAGTCCCTAGTACATAGTTTCTTTTCTTTGAAATCAAAATAAGTGATAATGTTCTTCCCCTCAATGTTAATTTTGTGTTTTGTTTTACATAATATATAATTCTCAAGTTCTTTCCAAACTGTACTACTCTATGAACAACCATAAAACAAATGGGTTACATTTTCAAGTTCAATTTTACAAAAAGTACATGTGTTATCGATGTCAAGGAATCTTGAAATATACATCTTAGAAGGGTAGGGGAGAGTGGGGTAAGATGAGCCAGTGGGTAAGTTGACCCACCCCTTGTTTCTAGGAAACTATAGGAAAAAGTTAGCATGTGACCACATATTTGGGAGGCAGGCATCATTTCATGGAGTCTGTGAATATTAGAACCACGTGAGTAAAGTGGTTTAACATTTATGACCATAAAATCATTTTTCACCCTCACGAGTGAATTTTGTCGATCATAAGTTTCATGAGAATTGTGTTTAGACCAAAAGAGATGATTGCAAATTTGTTTTAGGCTATAGTACATGGGTTGTGGTATCTATGAGCTACAACATGAGGTAGTAAACTTAGCATGAAACTGCACCATTTTAGCTGTGAGAGCAATAAACCCAAGCTAAGGTAGCTGTGGGGTAAATTGATCCATTTGGCCAGGGGTAAGTTGAGCCACCTATCCTATACACTTTGAATGTATTTTGGCTGTATATGTCCAAATGATTAAATCAAGATTCTGTATGTTTGTGATTACAGTAAGTATGTTCCTATAAACAGGAAAAGTTGTTTATAGTGTGCCAAACTTTACTTTCAAAGAAAAATATCTGGGATTCTTCCCAAGATGCCACATGATTGTAAAACTCCCCAAATCTCAGTGAGTTGGTGGCTCAGCAGGAAGTCCCTGCAGTTTGTGTTCACCTGTAACCTGGACAGATGAAATATTAAGTAAAGGGGGAGGTAGGAGATGGATAGAGGGAAAGAAGGGGGGGTTAATCAATTTACCCCACTCCTATGGTCAACTTACCCCATGGAGTCACAAGACCACTTTTTTTTTAAACATGCTATATTTTAAAAAACAGTTATATTTACACTCATTTTGTTAATTTGTAGGGATGCAAAACATCCTGAAATATATGCAGATGTGTTAGCAACAAAACTATAATTGTCTTGATGTAGTGATCCTGAATACAAAAAGTGGCTCAACTTACCCCACTCTCCCCTATATGTTATGTAGTATTTTTAAATGCAATAGCTTTCCCCAGTCGTTGTTGCAGTGAGTGCGACCTCGTGCGTTGACATTTTACCACTGGGACCTGTTTTTTTTTATTTTTATTTTTTTAACAACTTTATTTACAACAAGAGTATACACAGGGCTGAATACAGTTAGATGAAATAAGTGTATACAACATTAATACACAACCAAACAATCATAAATACGCCAGGGGATGACAGCAAGACAGAAAAAACATAAACTTAAATAAATATTTTGTAAAGCTTACAAAGATCATACGTTTTAACAGCTTTTTTATTCTCACAATCACAGAGGGAGGAGATATATTGACCAATATATGCAGACAGTTCCAAGAAGTTTGGCTTCTTACCAGAAAATTTAGACTTATGTATATAAAATTTGGATAAAATAATTAACAAATTAATCATATAAAACTGAGAATTTAGTTTTTTATCATATTCAGTGTAGCCAAACAAAACATTTTTCCAGCATAAATTAAACTGGGGATAAATATGATCACTGATAAAGCGTGCCAGTCTGCTCCAAAGTTGTCTGGTGTGTGGGCAAGACCAAAATAAATGAACCAAGGTTTCATTGACAGAGACACAGTGGGTACAGTTCACATCAATGTCCTTCTTCAGCCTTTGTATATAATGATTAGTTGGGTAAAATCTATGAAGCATTTTAAATTAAATCTCTTTGACCTTGTTGGTTAAAAAAAACTTATTAGGTAGTAGCCAGACTTTTTCCCAATTAATATTTCCAACAAATGTAGACCAGTAGGATAAAGCAGAGGGTGAACTTACAATTGCCTTACCACTGGGACCTGGTCGACCTGATGATGCTGGTGTCGTGACGTCAGGTGACGAGCTGTTTTTACGACAGTTCAGCTCGCTTGTCGGCCCAGGATGCCGGTGGTGTGTTTGCGGACCTCGGCATGGGCTCTAACAACACGCACTGGGTTTCTTCTAGGCAGGTTTAGACCCAGACAAGCTCGGTCTATCGACTCACACGGTGTCGTGCAGAAAAACGTGCAGCAGTTCAGCAGTAAAACAACAAACCCATTTGCTGCTGCTAACACCGCCAGATTCAGACCAGCAGCTTTGGACGTCCAGGTGTCCCAGAGAAGAGCCAACATGTCGTCCACGGCGATGTCCCAGAGGATGGTGTGGGTGGACTTGGAGGCAAGTCACAGGCTTTAATGAATTAAAACCTACTAAATAAAACCCACACACACTAACACTAGGCTTGTAGCCGCGCAGTTTATCTCTGTGCATGTTTGCTATCATTAGCTGCACCAAGCTAGACGAACCTATGCGGATGTTCACGATATTGAAAGCAAATACAGTCAAATACAGTGTGTGTGTGTGTGTGTAATAGTAAAGCTGCGTGTAAATGCATTGACACAGTACCTGACAGGAAGTTTCTAGGCTAATGTGAAAGATAAAAGCTGCCATGTCACTGACAGACGAGACGAGTGCAGGTCATGGATGTTTTGACACAGCATTTGTACCATGTGTCATCCTGACTTCATGTTTTTTCCTCGTCATATAAGGGCGTAACTTTGGGTTTTTAAAGCAAAAAAAAAAGAAAAAGTGCATGTGTTCTAATGCGGGGAAAAGTGCAAAATCATTGAAGTTGAGAAGAGGACAGGACAAGTGTAATATACCTCTTTATTTAGGCATTCCCATGTTCCTTGCAGTAGTTCAGTCATTTACCACCATTATTCTTCTTAATGCATTTTATTTAGTTGTTAATCAGTTGTGGTGGGTGATTAACACGTTTATTCTGACAGGACAAAGGCTCATTAGTTTAGTTTTAGCTTAGTTTATTTGTTTCATTCATTGAAAGAATAGAAATAAAACAGTTCAATATACAGAATAATGATAATAATGCAACTCCTGAATGAAAGGGGGCAGAAAATACCCCTTTTTAAAAGAAATTCTCTCACAAATTAGATAATATGTTATGTACGTTATGTATCTATCAAAGCAAAAAAGAAGAAGAAAAAACCCAGAATAAAATACATGAAAATAATAGCTGCAGACCAGCCATCTACTCATCATCTTATATTTCCTAGGTCTGAAACATGTCGCCATGCAAAATTCTTATACATCATCTGTGAACTTCTATTTATTAATTTATCATAACACCACTTGCCACTGTGTAGATATATTTCTTACCAGGCAAATGAACTAATGACACAGTTTGTGATTTAAGCAGCTATAGGCTATAACAAGGCAACATAACACACCACACCTTGTCATTAATACAATGTAAAGACCAAATTTGATTCGGAGAGAAAAAGCCGATCAGTTCCCAGATCAGCTAAATCCTACCGGCAAATTTCTGTGGCGTCCTCCGTTAGCTTTATCTCTAACAACTAGCAACCAGCTGATTTATATGAATATTACCTCCTTTGGACATTGTTTTTTTTTTTTTTTATCATTTGGTTAAATGAACCAACTCTTAGTTGATTTCAGTCTTCGGTTTGACACAGCACCTCATTGTGCAATAGAAAATTAAAACATTTAGAATTGTTTGTTGGCTCTTTTCATTATGTTTCTGAGCAGAATATGGGCTTGATCAATTATGACCAGATATATAGGCTGGATTAGATTTTAAATAGATTTTTAAATAGATAGATAAATTACGCTCTTGTAGTGTTTAACTCATTGAGTGCCGCGCTCCTTTCCAAAGTTTTAGTCAAGTGTACCGGCAAATTAGACCATATTTGACTTTTTATTTTAGAGCCATAGTGTATTCTATATTATTGCCACCAACACATACTGTAGCTCATTTGAAAGGTTTAACTTTATCCTTCAAATGGCCACAAACCGTTTGTTTCTACGTGCCTCCGTTCCTGAGAAAAGTCAAGCTAAACATGGCTGGGTTTCACCAAAATCCCTCCTTTTTTTCTAGAAAAGGAGATAGAGCGTCTTTTATGAAAGGTGCGCTGTTTGTGTCTGTCGCTCTTCTCACACTCGCATTTCTGGATCAAAGGGCTCGTATAAGATAAATATACACAACAATTGTTGTTCTATTCACAAAACCACCATCGGGGGCGGGGGGGGCGCCACTAAACAACAATAACACAGACGCACCGTGCCGTGTCACAGCCTCTCGCCGCGGAACGTGAGGCTCTGCCGGCCACAGCGGCTCGCGAACACCGGTCCCACCAGTGGTCGTGGTCCTTCTGTGGTACGGGTCGGTGGTGCCGGTCTGCTTTGGTCCAGAGACCATCAGATTTTACCGCGGGAGGACTTTGGGGAGGACACGGTGTTGCTCCAGATGAAGACCGGGCGGGACAGTGGGCTGAGAGCTTCCTGGTTCAGCTCCCAGCTGCTGCAGCCTCGCGGGTGAGAGCGGAGCAGCAGCGGAGCAGCTGCGCTGCATCTGCATGCAGAACTCCGTTTGCAGAAGCTGAGTTATGATAAAAACTTCCAGATCATGAGCTGTCATGTGAATTTGATCGTCATCTATTTCAGTTCTTCTCGTCGTAGAGTCCCCAAATTTACATATAATGTGTATTAAAGTGTCTATTTTCATAATTTAAAAAAAAAGCAAAAAACGAAAAATTTCGTTTTTGGCACTCAACGCATGGGAACGAAAAACGAGAAATTACGTGGTTGGCACTCAATGAGTAGTTTAGCATCAGTTCAATGGTACAGTATACTGTTCCTCCAGCCGTCCACTTAAATGGAGATTATATATTAAGTATTGATGTGAGCAGGCAGCAGCACACAGTGATATTAGCATACTTTAATGTCACACAATTAAAGTTACAAACAAGAAGGCACATCTAATCCCCAAACAAACCTTCACAGTGCAAAAAGGCCGAGCGGCTCCATGACTAACAGGCTGCAGCAGCATCCGTCATTACACAGCAGGAAAACCTTGTTGCAAATAAATGTCACTGAGGTGTGGTTCGATGGTTTGTTGCCATGGTCCTAATCAATCATTACAACAGCGCAAGTTTGTTTACACACGATGACACTATGATATGATGTCAACACTGTTATATTTACACACTCACTGTTGATAAATTGTGTATTTGTGTAATAATTCAACCCACATTTGGTCTCAACTGGTCAACCTCAGTGATGCGTAATTTAATTTTGTGTGACAACAGGCTCAAAGTTTATGTTCTCATTTGTAGGAATTTGTCTGTTTGCTGCCAAGATGCACAGTGCACACCCACAGAAATCTAACTCCCTTTGTATTAATTAACTCCCATTTGTCTTTTAGATGACAGGTCTGGACATTGAGAAGGACCAGATCATTGAAATGGCCTGCATCATCACAGACTCTGACCTCAATGTTTTGGCTCAGGTAATATAAACCTAAACACCACTGACTGGACTGCCTCTTATCTTCTATCCATCCTATGAATTTAACTCATGTGTTCTCGGTCGGCAGGGGCCCAACTTGATCATTAACCAGCCAGACGAGCTGCTGGATGGGATGTCGGAGTGGTGTAAAGAGCACCATGGAAAGGTAAGAAGTTTAAGACGTTTAAGTGCTTGGACTTAGAGGAAAAACTTACCGTATTTGTGTTTCACTCTACTCAAATATTTGGAGATTAATCTACTCAAAACATTATAAAAAAAAACAAACAGCTGAGCACAGCACTGTTGGCCTACTGTACCACAATCTGTAAAGCTGTGAATATATTCCAAGCATCAGACTCATACATCAAACAGGGCTGCGTATTGGCAAGAATCTGGCAACATTAATCATACAACATGGTGGTGATATGATAAAGTTGGATTCTGTAAATAAGGGAATACATAGTGCGTCATAGGACTAGTACTTCTCAGTCCTTCCAGAAAAATGCAGAGTTTTGATTGATTATTTTGATTATGCGGCACGTTTTCTTAAAAAATGCGATGGAATATGCGGGATATTTATGCAATTTTATGTGATGAAATTGCAGGAATTTGCAAAAATTGCAGTTTGATGAATAAGAAAAAAAAAGGGATTCCCCAACACTTTGTTCTCACTAGGCTACTACCTTCATGTAGAGAGTCATACATGAATACATCACAGAAAGTGCTGAATAATTAAGTTCTCATCTTGTTTTATTTCAGACCTTAATAAACACATGGCTCAAACTTACAAAACGTTGATGAGTCAAACAAGTTCTGTAGCTTTACAAAAAGAATACACTTACAACTTCTGTAAAAATGAATAAATTAAACAATATAATTAAATGTGTGCTTCCTGTTTTACAGAGGTAATAAGTGCTTCCAATGCACAAAGTGCAGTCTCTTACTGTAACATAAATTTACATACTACTAATATACTTACAACTGTATGGTTTAACCAACTGGTAACAAAAAAGTGCAATCTTCCGACTGTAAAGTTGCATCAACTCCTGCATGACTTTCCAATGATGTCACTTCATAACGTTCCCAAGGCAACGGGAGGAAAATGGCTGCTCTTGTGTGAAGTAAACGCAACATTTTTCAACTTTCTGCGAAGACAAATGTGACCTTTTTGCAACGAAAATGCAGGGATTATGAAATCATGCAAGCCCTGCGTATTTTGCGCGAAATCTGCGTTTTATGCAGCGAAAGTACGGCGTCTTTGAAAAAATGCAGCCGTGTGTGGCTGTGTGGACTTTGGCTGATTATGCGTTGAATTATGCGATTGCATAATCACATTTTTCTGGAGGGACTGACTACTTTTTGCGCTTTATGAACAAGCATCAAGTGGAGGCTCAAATACAACACAGAACCACTGCCACCATGTAAACTATTGATGAAGTATCACATCATAGAATATAACAGTATTTTATAGGGATGGGAGAAAAAATCGATTCACATAAATATCGCGATATCTTTTTTGATGATTTTTAAATGGATTTTTTTTTTCAAAAATCGTTTTTTTATTTATTTATTTCTTTTTATTATTATTATTATTTTTTTTAATTGTGCATTTGTTAGCATTTTTTCCATACAGAGAGTACAGGTTTTGAAAAGGGTTTAAGTTCACTTTATAATGGAGTATGTTAATTTATAGGCTCCTACAGTATTTGTGTGCAGATAAATGTTAAAAATGCAGACTAAAAATCGAGAGAATCGGCAATATCGTAGAATCGCAATTTAAATCGAATCGCAATCCAAAAAATCGTAGAAGAATTGAATCGGGGGCAAAAAGCATATCGTCCCAGCCCTAGTATTTTAGTGTATCAGTATTTTCTATTTCTATTTTCTTCAAATATTCAAGTCAAAACGGTATTAAAAATGTTGTAAAATAAAACCCTAAAGGGGATCTAAAGACTCTGTGAGCACACTGTGAACAGCTGCTGTTTCTGTGTCTCAGTCAGGACTGACTCAGGCTGTACGGGACAGTAAAATCTCCCTGGAACAAGCAGAATACGAGTTCCTGTCCTTCGTCAGACAGCACACCCCGCCAGGACAGTGTCCCCTCGCTGGTGAGTTATGTTCTTCTTCTTCAGCGGCAGCAGCAGCAACAGAACTGTTATTCAAACTCAGAACGACTTTGAACTCCCAACACTCATGTCTTGTGATTTCTGTCCTTGCAGGAAACTCTGTGCACGCAGACAAGAGGTTCCTGGACAAGCACATGCCACAGTTTATGTACCACCTCCATTACAGAATCATTGATGTCAGCACCATTAAGGAGATTTGCAGGCCAGTGTTTGTTAGAGTTGTGGGAGTTGATGTACTGTTTGTATTAGAGTCTCTCAGCTTTTTATGTTCTTTGCAATGATCCCTTGTTCTGTGAGTGTTTGGGTTTTGGTCAGATGATGTTATGTCATTATGTCTGGATGGATGGAAAAGTATTTTTAAAGGGATAGTTCACCCAAAATCGAGTCCTCCGTGGCTTCTCTGAGTTACAGGGGGTCTCGGCGTAGCAGTGCATGTCCATATGATGATTGCAAATGGATACCAACTGTCTTCGTAACAAAAAGACACACCAAAAAACATCCAAATACCTCCATGTTGCTCCATGTTGCTCGTATGTAATGTCTGTCTTGTATTGAAGCTCCGAAATGCGAAATTGTCCAGAAAAAAATTAAATAAGTCTATATTTCAAGCTTGTTTGTAGCAGAAGCTCCTCTTCCCAGTTCGTACAAATTTGACCAACTGGGAAGAGGAGCTTCGAGAAGCTTCCGCTACAAAACAAACTTGAAATATAGACTTATTTAATTTTTTTCGGGACAATTTCGCATTTCGGGCTTCAATACAAGACGGACATTACATACGAGCAGCATGGAGGTATTTGGATGTTTTTTGGTGTGTCTTTTTGTTACAAAGACAGTTGGTATCCATTTGCAACCGTTATATGGACATGCACTGCTACGCCGAGACCCCCTGTAACTCAGAGAAGCCACGGAGGACTCTGAAACTTCTCCCAGCCCTTAGTCCACATGAGGGTGAGTAGATAATGAGTGAAATTTCAATTTTGGGTGAACTATCCCTTTAATACTCTCCACATTTGTCTCGCCTGTCATCCACCACATAGAAGCACTCCATAAACATTATGGACACTATGGATTTTTTTCCAGACTGTTTAGCAAGACAAATGGATACTTTGCTAATCTCATTACAGCTTTGATAAAAAATCCTCTCAGTGATGCATCAGAATTTAAAACATAAAAGGAGATTGATTTGGGGTTTTATTTTTGTTCTGTTACACTTTCAGACGGTGGTTTCCAGAAGAATATAAGATGGTGCCTCACAAGAAAGCCTCCCACAGGTAACCAATGGGGAAAAACACGTGACAACAACACAGGGTTCAAAGATTTCCATACTGAACGTATTGAGCAATAATGAGCAGAAATGTGACAGTCTGACTCTGCAGCGAGCTGTCAACAGCGTTTTGAAAACAGAGGGTTGATTCAGAGTTTCACATCTCACACAACGATGATGCAGTAGTGGCAGTTATCTCTGCAATCAGTTGTCTGTAGCATCGCCTCAACTTGGTGGGAGTGTCAGGTGTTACAAAAATTAAAAAAAAAAGGCAAGTTCTTAGCTAAAGTTTCCCAAAACAGGTAAGTTGTGTCTAAAAGGGCCATTAGTCACATCATGTAGGTCAACAGAAAAGTTTGGGGTGAATTTCAATTCCTATCTTAACCCTCGATCTCTAGTGAGTCATTTTTCTTGGTGGTAATGTAGTTGTTAAAGGTACATTGTGTAGGAATTACTCTCATCTAGCGTTGCGGTTGTACATTGCAAGCAACTCAGTTATTTTTAGTATTTTTCATGCTGCATTCACCTGAAATTGGGCAGACAGCAGACGGACAGTTACAGCTGGTGTTTACCTTTCAATAAGCTGTGGTATGTGGTAACTTTCAGCTGAATATGTCCACGGTTGTGGTATTTACACAGATTATTTGTTTGAATATCAATTTATAACTAACTCAACTAACTTACTGTATAGGCTACAAAAAAACCCAACTAATAACCGAAGTAATAGCTGACAGATCATCCACAACAATTTCAAACACATGGACCTGATGGACCTGTCGGTGATAGCTGCGTTTGTGGCTTATGATTAAACTGGCTTCACTTTAGTTTATTTGAAAGGGACAATTAATAAACATTGTATTAAAAAAACACACATGTAAATGCACTCGAATTAGCTTAAAAAGCTAGTTTTCATTGATTGTCCCTTTGCCAGTTTGTACAAGGCAACCTTTAAAATGGAATTTTCTTGCCTCATTAAACTGGCAGGGTTAAAAAAAAAAAAAAAAAACTAATGCCAAACCCCACACACTCTGAAGACTTTATTTAAGGGGTGTCCCATATATTTCTAAATCACAAAATAACCCTTAACACTTGGTTTTGAGGGCTACTAAGATTAAGGGTTGAGCTTGAGAGTTGGAATTGGAATTGAAATTCACCCTTGAAGTCGTGAAACAAACCACTTCTGTAGCTGACGGCTTGATGGTGAAAGTAATCACTTATGTGTGTAGCACATTGTTCTTTCTGCTGAGTACTTCCAGTAGTAATGTCTTTGCTTTTTCAACAAGTAATGAATAGTTGAATAGTCACAGAACAATTTGTTTGTTTCTGTTACAAACAGTATGTTTGCAGGAGGGAGATTTTGTGCCAGCTGTTTCTGCCCCAGGCAACACTCACTTCTGTGTGAAGCTGTTATAGACATATGGCTTTATAATATATAGTTTTGGTTGTCAGATTAAATTTAGCTTTGTTTTCTCTTAAACTTACTTCAGGTCTTGTTTTGTTTTTGCCTCATCAGACGAATTCTAGCAGCATTGATCGCACAACCTTGAAAAATAGGATCCAAGTTGAAATAAATGCACTCGTTTATTTCTCACTCGGGTTAAAGGGATAGTAGCATTTTTTTAAAAGTGGGGTTGTATGATCTACAAATAGCCCCTAAGTACTTTAATTGCAGTAGAAGACTCTCTGCACTCCTCCCGTTAGCAACGCCAGCCCATAATAGCCCTGCCCAGAGATTTACAACATACAGTGTTGTGAACAGACCCAAAGAAACGGCCTATTTTCACGGCCTAAAAGAGGTTTTACCTGAAAAAAAAATACACAGTTCCATTATTCGGTATAATATAATTTTTTCCAGCCCTTCAAAGTGCAGGAAAAATGCAGTTTTTATTTGGACCTAATCAACTGCTGATCGGCAGGCACTAACCCTGGGCGGAGGGATACGTGAGTTTGTTAGGTCCAAATAAAAACTGCATTTTTCCTGCACTTTGAAGGGCTGGAAAAAATTATATTATAGCGAACACAGTTTTTTTTCACGTAAAAACCTATTTTAGGCCGCGAAAATAGGCTGTTTCTTTGGGTCTGTTCACAACACTGTATGTTGTAAATCTCTGGGCAGGGCTATTATGGGCTGGCGTTGCTAACGGGAGGAGTGCAGAGGGTCTTCTACTGCAATTAAAGTACTTAGGGGCTATTTGTAGATCATACAACCCCACTTAAAAAAATGCTACTATCCCTTTAACCGGCATGCATTATAGAAGTAATACAATAAAAACTCTTTTTGTGTCCTTTTAGAGCGTTGGACGACATACAGGAGAGCATCAAAGAGCTGCAGTTTTACAGAGTCAACGTCTTCAAAGCATCCACACAGGAGAAGAAGCGCAAGATTATAGAAAACGGAGGAGGCAACAACAAAAGTTAGTTCATACGAATGAGCGTATGCAGCCAGAGGAAAGCAGTCCACAAACATCTAATGTGGTTTTAGTGACTGTTTTCACTGATTTTAGTTTCTGTTCATATTTAGCTGCCCGGTGATTATTCGTTCTAGTCTTGTTAGAAAGTTGAAAATGTAAAGGTTTCATCAAAGAAAGCAAAAGTAACAGTTTATTTAAAAGAAGAAACTTTTTTTTGTAACATTTGAAAAATGTACCTCGGTAGTTTGCAGTTTTTGTAGTTTCTCTTTAGCCTGCATTTGACTTTATTTTCCCTTGTTTTTAAAAATGAAACCAAATAAACTGTGATCAGAAAAAAAAACTGTCCAGATACCTTGACACTGTCATTTTCCAAACACACATTTCTTTTTTTTTGTGTATTTATTTTTATTGTTTTCATAACAGAAAAAGATACATATTAGCAATAGTTGGTGGTGCTACACAAAACAGTACAGGTTTTTTTTTGACATGCGACAAACAGGACATCGGTATAAAATAAATGGCCCAGCGACAGAATAGCACTAATTCAGTTTTTAGACATTAAATCGAGAAAAGGTTGCCAGATTTGAAAGGGATAGTTCACCCAAAATTGAAATTTCACTCATTACCCTCATGTGGACTAAGGGCTGGGAGAAGTTTCAGAGTCCTCCGTGGCTTCTCTGAGTTACAGGGGGTCTCGGCGTAGCAGTGCATGTCCATATAACGGTTGCAAATGGATGCCAACTGTCTTCGTAACAAAAAGACACACCAAAAAACATCCAAATACCTCCATGCTGCTCGTATGTAATGTCCGTCTTGCATTGAAGCCCTGAAATGCGAAATTGTCCCGAAAAAATTAAGTAAGTCTATATTTCAAGCTCGTTTTGTAGCGGAAGCTTCTCGAAGCTTCTCTTCCCGGTTCGTCCAAATTTGATGAACCGGGAAGAGGAGCTTCGAGAAGTTTCGCATTTCGGGGCTTCAATACAAGACGGACATTACATACGAGCAGCATGGAGGTATTTGGATGTTTTTTGGTGTGTCTTTTTGTTACGAAGACAGTTGGTATCCATTTGCAACCGTTATATGGACATGCACTGCTATGCCGAGACCCCCTGTAACTCAGAGAAGCCACGGAGGACTCTGAAACTTCTCCCAGCCCTTAGTCCACATGAGGGTGAGTAGATAATGAGTGAAATTTCAATCTTGGGTGAACTATTGCTTTAAGAAAGATTTCCTTTTTAGCAGATATAATGTACCTGACTTTCTCCAAGTTGAATACATTTCCAAGCTCTCTCAACCACATTTCAAATGTAGGAGCCCTTTTGGATTTCCAAGACTGTAAAATTAGCTTTCTGGCTAACAATGTTGAAAGGGAAATAGCCTTAGCTTCACAACTTCCTTTCAAACTACACACACATTTCTTACATTATATTTAGTATATTTGAGACACTATGAATGTTGTGATGTGTTGTATGGTGTCATTTTTGATGCTACCGTCCCACAGTGTAATGAAATGAAATGTCTTCCTGTCTAAAGCTAAGGCTCAATTTCAGTTTTATAAACATATAAAACACAGACATTCATTATAATCACTTGTTGTAAGATGGTCCAACAAGTACCTTTCTTTATCCTCTACCAGAGCAGTAAATCAGAAGCAGTGTGTGGTGTTCAGAGTCACAGCACTAGATGGCACTGTGCTACCTAGACTGTTATGAATTACAGCACAGCGTCCTCCTCGGTCTGACAGTGTGGGAGAAATGAAGAATGACTGTTAGAGAAAATGGAGAATGTGATGGATGGAGACAGATGAAATATTAACATGAGGTGAATTTATAAAACGATACAGAGCTATAACTCAGAAGTTAAATGAACTGCGGCAATCGTTAAAATCATTATGTGGGTAAAAAACCAAGAAGATCGAGTTCAAGAAGTGACATCACAGTGTTCAGTTTAGATGAAAGCAAACAGGAAATTGTTTGGATTGAGAGACAATGGCAGTTTTATCTATTCAGGATCTCCTAAATCTAGTGAAATGGTTTAAATCTCTGAAGGTACTGTACAACTTTAGGCAAGGCAAGGCATCTTTATTTATATAGCGCATTTCATACCAAGGCAACTCAATGTGCTTTACATAAAGACAAAACATTAAAAAAAGAAGCATAAGACAGAATAAAAAAGACAGAATTAAAAACAAACAAAACACTAAAAACAGAGTTAAAAGCAAGAGCGACTTTATTGATGTGAGTCCTGGTCAAAGTTTCAGCAAGAACACAAATGTAAACAGCTGTCTAATCATTGAACTGTCCACAAACTCAAAGCTCTCTAACCAAAACGAAAGGTTGGAAAGGTCCCATTTTTGATTGTCAGATCGTCTTTCATGAGTTAAGTTGAGTAATGTATTTGTCAGACACTTGATTCTCATAACAAAAACACATTACAAAATATAACAGACAAACATCAAAGTTTGGCTCTCAGTGCTACATAGATACTGTGAAAAGATCAAGGTAGTAAACTGAAAGAAATGCTCATACCACCGCCTGTATTCAGACACCGGCGTGTCCTTATGAGCCTCAGTACTTCCCAGTTGTGATGTCAGAAAAAAACAGTCAGCTGTGTCTCTTCATGGCTCCACCTGGTCCCATAATTCTACCCTGTGGGAATTAGTGTCCACCTGAAATCTGTCTATTGTTGGATCCATGTCCAAGACAATATTAGTAAACTTAAAGGAGAATTACGGTTATTTTTGACCCCTAAATTTTTCCTGATGGTCACCCAGTTACACCATGGCTACCCGGCGCCATGGGGGCAATCTTTCAACCACAACAAACACTCAGAAAACAATCAAATATCTATGGTACATGACTGGAATCCAGTATAAACAGTATAAACTTTGTGGTTTTGCATGTAGTCATCACCTCAGACAGCCTAACTCTGTAAAAATAAACGATCTGAGATATTTTGGACATTACCACTGCACTACTCGACCGTTTATTTTTGTAAAGAAATCATCACAACAAGGAAAAAGTGTCAGTTTCTGTGGCGGGGAGAGCAGGCGCTCTGTGATGGGATAGTAATGTCTTTCCAGGATGTTTCAGAGTTCAGCTATCTGAGGTGAGTGGCTATATGCAAAAACACAAAGTTTATACTGTTTATACTGGATTCCAGTCATGTACCATAGATATTTGATTGTTTTTTGAGTGTTTGTTGTGGTTGAAAGAATTGCCCCCATAGGTTAACGTTGTGGCTATCCCTAGCTTCGGGTAGCCATGGTAACTCCGGTTTGCCCGCATCAATTTTAGTCGCGTTTTTTGCTCCAACCAACACTGGGTGACCATCAGGACAACAACTGGACTTAGGGGTCAAAAATAACCAGAATTCTCCTTTAAGTTTACAGTTGCATGAAGACCAGCTATTATTATGGCTGTGTGGATTGCTTTCTCACAGTTCAGGGATGATGTCCACTGCCCAGAGACAAAAAAAAAGGATAAGGTGCTGCACAGCTTTGTTTGTCCAAGCAAAGCATATTGCCCCAACGTGCACTGGCACTGTGCTGGTCGGCCTGGACACTAGTCTACAGCAGCTGAGAGGAGCGGGAGCAGCAGATTATCCAGTGGTTTGCATCTGGATCCAATGTTTAGCTCTGCAGTTATACAGCATCCATCAATTCATCCATCCAGTCGGCCTGGGAGCGTTTCAGTCTGACTGCTATTATTGTCTGTTTGGCTCAGCTCAGCTCAGCGCCGACTGACCACCGCCATTATAGGTGACATTTAACAAGCTACACACAAGTCGGCTACAATCCATGACCTGCGGTTGGCCCCGCTGTCTGTTACTCAGGACACATCGGCCAATCCGAGGAGGGACGTCTCTCCTCTGATTGGCTTACTGACCTGTTGTTACTCAAGCTCCAGAGAAGAAGGCCTGAGAGAGGAGACGTCAACACTTTAAAGCCACAGTATGTAACTTATTTGGCTTTTTATTAGCAAATATTTCACTGAAGTGGAATCACAGCTGCATACAAATGAAAGCTTTCTGGTACCTTAGAATGAGTTGTTACAAGTCGTTACAAATACATAAGTGGGCGATGCACCGAACCGAGGCGGCCATGTTGCATCGCCATTTTTTATGTTCGGGTTCGGGGAGAAAGTTTTCCAGGTAGCGCCTGTTACAACTGGCGCGAATGATGTTGCATTCACGTGAAATCGGGCAGACGGCCGTCGGCAAACCAACCGGATGTCATTTTACTCGAGAGAAAGACGGTAAAACGTGGGTCAGGTAAACAATACCACATCACCATGACAACATATAGACGCTTGTTTATCCTGTTACATACAGCGTCTGTTGTCTGTCTGATGTCTGCCCGATTTCACGTGAATGCAACATGAAGAATGCGTTCCGATATGCAACCGCACCGCTAGATGGGGGGGAATTCCTACATACTATACCTTTAAATCAAACACTCAAGAAGTGTAAAATATGGGAGCTTTAATTGAAATAAGGATTTTTTTCAAGTGAATTGTCATCGTTATGGTTTTTTACAATTTAAATAGACTCATCGCAGTCTTCATCCTACCTCTGCTACTCTTCACTGCCATCTCCCTTTCCAAATCCAAATGGAGAGGTTACAGACAACCTGTGCTGTTCATACACACACACACACAGACACACACATTCACACTGTGAACATGTGACAGCCTCAGTATCAGCCCTGCAGACTTAAGTTAATCTGACAAGGCAGGTCATGAAAGGGAAGGCGAAAAAGCTGCTGCTCACCCATCTCCAGAGTGAGGGAGTGGGTGTGGAGATGGATAGACAGTGTTCTGACCTAGACTGTGTGTTGTGCTCCCATGCTGTGGTGTGAAAACTCTGTGGCCGCTTCCTGACTCCTGATGTTGCTGCCAAGCTGTCTGTCAAATCTGTTTTTTTTCTTTGTTTTTTTTAAAACTTCATTTCTTTTTTCTTTAACATTTTTGAGATGTATGTCTGGCCTTGGTGGCAGACTGTGCTGTAGACTCCTCAGTCTCACACAAACCTTTTCCAAATGACACAGAGCAAGTGCAAAGTTTTTATTTTTATTTTTTAGAAACACTGCATCCGTGCAACAGCTGTTATAGATATAGAGTTGGTTCAGACTCATGGCAACACAACTTTGGTTCAGTATTTTTAATTCTCATTCTGGCTTTTTGGTTGTACAATTTAAACAGATGCCTTTTGAAAGAAATAAGGACTGTCATTATTTGGGCCTTTCGCACCATCGTTATATAGTAGTGGTGTTTCTTAAAGGGATAGTTAAACATTTTGGCAAATTGGCCCATTGCCATAATCCCTATAGTCACAGCAGTAGGTTTGTTACCTTTATTTGTCGCTGCAAGCTATTTTTTAGAACGGCGGAGCAGAGCCGTGAGCTGCTCAGAGCTACGCTATGGAGGCTCATGGGATTTCTTAGGGTTTCCCTCATCAAACTCATCAAATACTTAATCCAACAACTCCACAACGCTCTGGTGGACAAGTTGTGACCTGCACATTCACCACACTATGAGATAATAACACAACGTTACCAGACAGAGTTGTTTTAGAGGGAAATTCATGCAAAACCACTGATGCGCGTTTCAATTCAATTTTAATTTATTTAAAAGGGACAATGTACAGTTAAAACATAAATGTTGCCATTTGATGCACTAATTTACAGCGTTGCCTTCAGGGACAGTTTTTCATCAAGCAGTCTCTGTATTTCCCTTTAAAACAACTCTGTGTGGTAACGTTGTGTTATTATCTCATAGCGTGGTGAATGTGCAGGTCACAACTTGTCCACCAGAGCGTTGTGGAGTTGTTGGATTGTGTATTTGATGAGTTTGATGAGGGAAACCAAGAAATCCCATAATGAGCCTCCGTAGCGTAGCTCTGAGCAGCTCACAGCTCTGCTCCGCCGTTCTAAAAATAGCTTGCAACGACAATTAAAGGTAACGAACCTACTGCTATGACTATAGGGATTATGGCAATGGGCCAATTTGCCAAAATGTTGAACTATCCCTTTAAGAGTTTAACAGACAGATCCATCCATCAACATGTTGACATGATGAACACTAAACTGTGAATAAACAAGGTAAATTTAGTGATGAATTACACATTAAGCCATACAAAGCCCCTCTCATTTCTCATGTGATATGATTTAATTACTCAACACCGGAGCCATTTCCACTGGCAGCAAGATATTTGCAATTATCTGCAATTGTCTGTGTGCAAGGTTTTTTTTTTTTTTTTTAGGACTGTCCCTGAGTCAGGGTTTTCATAATCGACTGGGAGTCAGCACTTCTAACTGAAGCATCGACTCCCGGTGTGGGACGGGGAGGTGACATCTTTACTTTATTCATTTGTCAGGTGCTTGTGGTTTGTTGGTGCCTTTTCTTATTCACATTTCTCATTTTTGTACACACTCAACATTATTATTTACTGATGCATTATTTTCTATAACACATCATCTACAAGTAGAACAAATACATCATTCAGCCTCTGGTTTGTGTTTATGTAATGCCAGTTGAGTCACCCTGACACCATAGTGCTCTATGATGCTCATGTTTGACCTAAAAACTCTCATTTGATGTCTGTGTTGTTTATCATGTGGGATGTGTAGGCATCTGATCTTATACACTGTCAGGAAGAGGAAACATTAGTGTCTTATCGTAGCTCTGTTAGGAAAACAGGAGCTGAGAGTCACACTACAGTCCACTTCCACTCAATTTGGTGGTTTGACAAGTTGATGTGAGGAGTTTACAGCCTGTCACACTGTTGCCGCGGCCGTTTGTGCTGTAACCATAGACTGTGTATAGGCTCTAATAGCCTCTGTGTGTCCTGGTCCTCAGTCTTGTACTTGAAAGCAATACTTGAGTCAACTTACCAAACAATGATTCCAGTTAAGTAAAAGTCTGAAAGTATCTGACATTTACTGTGCTTCAATAAAGAATTTGCACCATTAAATATAATAGTATAGGATTAGTAATATAGAAAAAAGTAAAAGTATAAATAAAAACGTTCCATACAATTACCCTGAATCTCAAGGACCAAACTATTAGTTGCATGTCCATATAACGGTTGCAAATGGATACCAACTGTCTTCGTAACAAAAAGACACACTAAAAAACATCCAAATACCTCCATGCTGCTCATATGTAATGTCTGTCTTGTATTGAAGCCCCAAAATGTGAAACTGTCCCGAAAAAAATTAAATAAGTCTATATTTTAAGCTTGTTTTGTAGCCTTTTTGTTACGAAGACAGTTGGTATCCATTTGCAACTGTTATATGGACATGCACTGCTACGCCGAGACCCCCTGTAACTCAGGTTGCTTTCACACCTGAAAGTCCGGACCACGGTCCGGACCAGAGGGAAGAAATGATACATTGTTGACTATTCATCAACAATGGGGAGCAGCAGCTTTGACAGTTCTCCTTTGAAAGGAGATTGTGGCAGGCTTTCACCGCGCCCTGCTGTCCTGCAAGCACACACACTCTCTCTCTCTCTCTCTCTCTCTCTCTCTCTGTGTACGGCAATAACGGAGAAAGGGCGCTATGCGGACATGAATGAATGAAACGATATTGCGTTTGTCGAGCCAAAAGCCGAAAAATCTATTCGTGGTTGACGCAATTTATTATGGGAAACACTGCTGTTTTGGTTTGCTTCCTGTATTTGGTCCTATTAAAAGTCCGATTACGTTCTCACCTGAAGTGAACCGGACCATGGTTCACTTCGAACCGGACCGAGTCCTGACTTTTTTGGGGGACCATGGTCCGCTTGTTTGGTCCGACAAAAGTCCGGACCGTGGTCCGGGGGAGTGTTCACACCTGAAATTTTGGTTTGGACCAAACTGAAAAGTCCTAAAGTCCGGACCAAACGAGGCTAGTGTGAAAGCGAAGCCACGGAGGACTCTGAAACTTCTCCCAGCCCTTAGTCGACATGAGGGGGAGTAGATAATGGGTGAAATTTGAATATTGGGTGAACAACTGTATTCCTTTAACCTCTGCAGAAACACGGCTTTTCGCTTCTGTTGGCAGCGAGCTGATCGTCTCCGAGACGCTCTTGTCTTGTCTTGTGTTGCGCCCCCGCTCGGTGAATTAGATTACGTGATTTGAGACTTGGTGACTGACTACAGGGAGGATGGGACTGTGTGGAGCTGAAGCTCTAATGGAGGGAATCAGGAGACAAGCTGCCACAGATCCCTGCCTCAGCGAAACGACGGGGGTTTCACCCTGTCAGCAAGTCTTCAGAGTGCGTTTGTGTTTGTGTGTTCATCATATCAGTGCGTATACATGTTCACTTTTATTGAACGCAGCATGTCAGGCAGCCAGAAGCAAATACATGTTGAGAGAAGAAACCCCATAGTTCAATACAGTTTCAATCCCATTTTGCCAGTGTGTGAGGGAGCGTGATGTGTGAGAACGTTGTTGTAAAAAGGTTATTATGTTGTATTGTGTTCTTGTGCTGAATGAATGAGTATAAATAGTGACAGTAGGAAAGGAATTAACATAACGGTCTATTTCTCAAACCACCTGGTTGGTTTACAGCTTAACGAGGCAAATCTAGACAAGAAGAATCGGCCGCCTCCATTTTTCACACTAAATTTAACTCAAACCAAACCAAACGCTCTCATCTGGCCAGCTCCACCACACTGCAAAAACTCAAAATCTTTCCAAGAATATTTGTCTTATTTCTTGTCAAAATGTCTCATTTCTAGTCAAAACTAATCTCTTTTCACTTAAAATAAGACTCATCACCTAAAAATGAACTTGTTTTTAGATCATTTTCACTTGTTTCAAACTAATTTTCACTTGAAATAAGTAGAAAAATCTGCCAGTGAAAGCAAGTTTTTTGTGCTTGTAATAAGGAAGAAAAACTTGCTCCTCTATCAGATTTTTCTACTTATTTCAAATGAAAATATGCTTGAACGAAGTAAAAAGTTCCTAAAAACAAGCTACTCTTTATGTGATGAGTCTTATTTTAAGTATAATGAGATTTGTTTTGACTAGAAATAAGACAAATATTCTTGGTAAGATTTTGAGTTTTTGCAGTGCAGTAACCAACACACACTCAGATGTTACCGTGCCGTCCTGATGATTGGCAGCAAGACAGGAGATAATACACAAATGTTCTGCAAATTCTCACAATGCAATGGAAGTGTTTCCATTTCCAAAAAAGTGGTTAACTTGACTGGGATGCAAGAGCAGATTTTTCACTTTTCTTTTCTTTTCTTTTCTTAATTCTGATTTATCTAACAGAAAAAGCAACCTAGGATAACACTTATACACTTTTCCACCAAAAGAAATGGAGACTGTATATAGCACAGAAATTACAAATTAATGGATAAAGGTTACTTCAAAATGTGTCAATTTCTTCTATATTCAATATTCTGCTGGCTGAACACCTTTAAAGCACCACAACTTTGTCAAAAAGTAGTTGCTTTTTGTCTCTTCAGCCTCAGTGTTGTACTTCCAGTCCAGTCTGTTGTCAAGGTGAACCTAGTGAACCTCCAGGTAGCTGAATCTTTCCACCGCCTCCACCTCCTCTCTGAGGATAGAAATGCTGTTTCCTTTAGTCCTATTCCTCCTTGAATCTACAGCATCTCCTTCGTCTTTGTCACTCACATTTAATCAGTGAAGTGTGGGTGGTGCACTGTCTCCACTCCACTGCTGAAACATCCCATAATAACAGATGTTATTGTGTTTTACAGTATCAACACAACACAGACTTCTGTCATGTCTCTTTGATGCAGGGAGAGTTACCTACTCTGTCTTTTCTCATTCTGTTCTTACTTTTTTGACCTCACCCATGTTCTGTGTCCTGCCGTTGATTTTCTTTATATAATATTAAATTCTTTAGGTCCTGTCAAACAAGTTTGACCATCCACAGCTGGAGCAAAATGAATTAAATTAATGAGATTTACTCAAAACATATACAAATAGTAGTAAAGAAATATTTTGACAGTGGAGGAAAACTCAGGAAATTGTTGGTTTAACTAAAGGCTTAAAAATCAACTGACTGAGAGTTTGCACAAAATTAAGAGACTTCAAAAATTATACACCACAAATTACAAGATATACAGAGTTGATATAGTTGCAACGTAGGCAAACACTAAGAACCCTCCGAGTGGTTTTGTCTAAACCTGAAAGTTAGTGCTGTGTTCTCATTTGCACAAAGACCCACTTTCAAAGGGAAATGGCTCCAGGATTTGAAATAACAAGCTGCTGCATGTGTGAAACCTCCTTTAAAAACATACAGTACCGCTTCATCCTCATCTTTTTTTTTCTTTTTTCTTCTTTTTTTTTTTGAATGAGATGACTTTAAATCCATAAAGAGTGTGAATATGTGTGATGAATGACCATGTTCAGTGCAGCCATGCAGGACTACAATCCAACATGGCAGCTTTTTCTTTAACAGTCTTCAGGGGCCGTGGTGTCTCTGCTCCCGCTGTGACCGGGCTTCTCCCAAGATGACCCTGCTTTTAACCCTCTATGGTACCATGTTGCCCTCAGGCAACATACCACTTTTTGGCCCGTCACATCTCCACAATTCATCTCATTTAATGCTGTAATACTTTAAAAAAAGAGAGGAGACCTTAGAGAACCAATAACAATGCTTTAATTTATCACATGACTTTCAAGAAGCCATACTGACTGAAACCCTTTTTTGCAGACTTTTTCAAAGGAAACAGGTTTGCCATTTTGCTCCACTAAAACGGTCTGAAAACATACAGTAACTTCCTGGCCCTTTTTCATGTGGAAAAAAATATATTTACACTAATAGATTAGTAAAGTTTAATTTTTAATAGTTCCATGCAATTTATTTACTTAATAATGGAAACTTGTTAAAATGCACCTGTTGCCCGAAAGCAACAACGTACCATTATAGAAAATTGCAATATTGCCTTGAGGCAACACTGGACCATTATGGAATCAAAATTGCATTATGAGACTATGGTAGTGTGTGTTTGGGTGTAAATATAATGTTCAAAAACATATAATTCATCATAATTTTGTTTTTTATCCCTAATAAATGTGATTTTGGATGCAGTAAAGTAAACATCAGGCTATTATGATGATGATGAGGAAGATGAGAATCAGAATTGGGATGAGGATGAGGATGAGGCCAGTGAAGGTGAAAGTCTACAGAGACTGGTGTTTCTAATACAGTAGATGATGAACCGTAATAGTACAATGTTGTATGTTGTATACTGTTTAAAAATGTCTTTAGATTATGTTTATTTAGTCTATTTTGAGACATAAAAACACTCCAAACATTTTTTCCCCCACTGGCATCATAATGCGTACCATAGCATCTTACACACAAACACACACACAACAACTGTTTGGCCACATTGTGCATGAGTAGAAATGAAAGAAATAATATGATATCGCTGTTGTCCATGAAATGCATTGAGATTGTTTCGATTTATGTCCAAGTGCATCACTTCTGTGGGAGGAACAGGAACACTGACACTGAATAAAACTTCCATGAATCAAATATTTACATGTCAAAAACCAAACCCCCCCCTGCATGCATAAGGTTTGTATTTCTTAGATAACTCTGTACAAACACATTTTTCCTCACTTGGTTTGTGGCTCAGCAAATCTTTCCAGACAAGACGTGTGCCTACATTTCCAAAGAGATGACAGGCAGCTGCAGCGATGGAGGCCGTCTTCAGAGGCAGAGAGATGCAGATCTTGGCTGGAGGCAAAAGAAAAGGAGGGTCTCGTCGATGTCAATGGGAGTGGAAATGAAATGTTTGGATCGTGTGAGACAAGGTCAGATGTAGGAATATGTTTTCCTGTTTTGTTGGTGCAGCCTTCAAGAGACGATCTGCAGCTTTTCTCACTCATCAAATGGCTCCGGGACGCAATGGAAATACTTTGTTTTTTGCAGATCACGGGACTGTCAGTGTCACTGATTGTTTTGTTTTGTGGAGGCGTGTCTATGTGGAAGTCTGCAAAGAGCACGCATTAGACTAATAAACCTCCCAGGCTCTGAATACGTTTAACTGCATTTATTGGACAATGTTCTAGTAGAAAACACACACACACACGTGAAAGAGAGAGACTATGATGCAGACTGTATTTTTTATTTTTTGTGAGCCACTCCACTGACTCCTGTCCTTTGTGACGACAAATGAAACATTAACTGACAGTTCGGCTAATTCGTCTTGATGAGGGTCAGTGTTGAGCAGGAGGGGAAAAAAAAGAAAAGAAATACGAGACAGAGGTTGATGTGTTTATTTAAGTTATTCTAAATTCAGCTATTAGTCATTAATTTAATTCATCATAAAGATATAGCTGCATTAACCTATAGCCTAAGCATTGTGCAGTTTTATTTCTGTGCGCATCGTAAACAAGAAACAGAAGTTTTGTACAGTATGTGTTTGTGTTAGCTAGTCTGAATTGTAATTTTCCTAAAGAGGTCATGGGAAGGACATTGTAAAAATAAAAAGATTTCTACCCTATCAAATGACAAAAATGTAAAAGCAGCTGATTGCACCAGATTTCCTTCCCTTCTATACATTTAAATGGCGAATCCCACTCAGGACTCTTTATTTAAGCTGCTTTAGCCCTCCTACCTTTCCTGCTTCCTCTGCAAGCTGCTTTTCAAACTGTCCCTTTTGAGAATGCCCAGGCTGTTGGTGCATGGGTTTTTTTTTTTTAAAGGGATAGTTCACCCAAAATTCAAATTTCACTCATTATCTACTCACCCTCATGTCGACTAAGGGCTGGGAGAATTTTCAGAGTCCTCCGTGGCTTCTCTGAGTTACAGGGGGGCTCGGCGCAGCAGTATTTGTCCATATAATGGTTGTGAATGGTGCTCACTTCTCTTCGTCCAAAAAGACACACCAAAAAACATCCAAATACCTCCATACTGCTCGTCTGTAATGTCCCTCTTGTATTGAAGCCCCGACATGAGAAATTGTTCCGCCGGTCAATGCAAATCACGCGTGATTTTCACTGACACAGGAGGAGCAGTGAACTGAGACACTGGAAGCTTCCGCTACAAACAAGCTTAAAATATAGACTTATTTAATTTTTTTCGGAACAATTTCTCATGTCGGCGCTTCAATACAAGAGGGACATTGCAGACGAGCACTATGGAGGTATTTGGATGTTTTTTGGTGTGTCTTTTTGGACAAAGAAAAGTGAACACCATTCACAACCATTATAAATATTGCTGCGCGGACCCCCCCATAACTCAGAGAAGCCACGGAGGACTCTGAAACTTCTCCCAGCCCTTAGTCGACATGAGGGTGAGTAGATAATGAGTGAAATCTGAATTTTGGGTGAACTATCCCTTTAACTTACCCCTGGTCCTCCTTGCCATATTGATGCCCATTCACACTGAGGATCCTTGGCAGATCAACTGCATCATGGACTCACAGCATCAGCGATCCAAGTGCTGTTTCCATCCATAGTGGAGATCCTATCTGGCACGTAGGAATGTTGTTATTCCCTGCTGCTGCATCGGTGAATAGCCGGTGTCCCAGCTCCAGAAAGCCACTTTGGCTCCAGTTGCAGCATCTCATGAGGAGGTAGATAGAATAGAAAAGGACAGGATTGAGTTCATGTCTGTGGCACTGGCACAAACGCTCAGGATAAATCATGAAATAAGACAAAACACATGCATTGAAGGGATAGTTCACCCAAAATTCAAATTTCTTTACTCATTATCTACTCACCCTCATGTCGACTAAGAGCTGTTACGGGGGGGGGGGGGTGGGGGTCCGCGCAGCAGTATTTGTCCATATAATGGTTGTGAATGGTACTCACTTTTCTTCGTCCAAAAAGACACACCAAAAAACATCCAAATACCTCCATGCTGCTCGTCTGTAATGTCCCTCTTGTATTGAAGCCCCGACATGAGAAATTGTTCCGAAAAAAATTAAATAAGTCTATATTTTAAGCCTGTTTGTAGCGGAAGCTCCCAGTGTCTCAGTTCACTGCTCTTCTTGTGTCAGTACAAATCTTGCGTGATTTGCACTGACCGGCAGAACAATTTCTCATGTCGGGGCTTCAATACAAGAGGGACGTTACAGACGAGCAGTATGGAGGTATTTGGATGTTTTTTGGTGTGTCTTTTTGGACAAAGAAAGGTGGTATCCATTCACAACCATTATATGGACAAATACTGCTGCGCGAACCCCCCCCCCCCCCCCCGTAACTCAGAGAAGGCACGGAAGACTCTGAAACTTCTCACAGCCCTTAGTCGACATGAGGGTGAGTAGATAATGAGTGAAATTTCAATTTTGGGTGAACTATCCCTTTAAATATAGCAGAGATTTTTTTTTTTTTTTTGCATTATTGCATGAAATCATCCATATCAAAGCCCTGCCTGCTTGTTTCATCAGCTCCTCTGTCCTCAGGAAAGCTGCCATGACAAAGGGACCAGCGCTCCCACGGTGCAGCTGCAGCTCCAGCAGCTGCACCGCGGTCCAGAGGAGCCAGTGTTTCTGTTTCAACCCCTCGGCCAAACCGCTCCACACACAGAACTGGAGGATAAACCCGTGTCACTGTCCAGCATCCAGTCATCATCACCTGCCAACTACGAAGCCCAGGATCCAAGCCCTGCAGACCGGGACCGCCGGCCTTCCTGCTCCTGCTCAGCCTTGAAACTGTCGCCAACGATGTCATTCCAGAGAGTCCAGTGATCTTAGAAACCAAATCCTGGAAGATAACAATGCACTGCAAAAACTCAAAATCTTACCAAGAATATTTGTCTTATTTCTAGTCAAAATGTCATTTCTAGTCAAAACAAATCTCATTATACTTAAAATAAGACTCATCACATAAAAAGTAGCTTGTTTTTAGACACTTTTTTACTTATTTCAATCATATTTTCACTTGAAATAAGTAGAAAAATCTGACAGTGGAGCAAGTTTTTCTTTCTTATTACAAGCACAAAAAAACCTGCTTTCACTGGCAGATTTTTCTACTTATTTCAAGTGAAAATTAGTTTGAAACAAATGAAAATTATCTCAAAACAAGTTAATTTTTAGGTGATGAGTCTTATTTTAAGTGAAAAGAGATTAGTTTTGACTAGAAATGAGACATTTTGACAAGAAATAAGACAAATATTCTTGGAAAGATTTTGAGTTTTTGCAGTGAATCATGTTGACTTTTTTTTTTTTGCAGAGGTTCAGGTGACTGTTTTATTGGGGATTGTGGAGGTGTGTCTGTGGGCATCTGTGCTACCCAACACACTGGGGCTATTCCTCCATTTGAGGAAACACAAAGCAGCTCCAGGCTGGAGAATATCTAGCCATCCCTGACACATCCCTGTCTCTTTAGAAATTTAATCTCAGTAGACACGAGAAAACCACAAAAAGCTGTAGTGATGTCAAAAATAGAACCGCTCTCCTTACTTGGATTTATTAAAGCAGAAGTAAGCGATCCGGTGGTTTTGGCTAACTTCCTGTCAGCAGATGGAGTTAGCAGTCCCCGCCCTCGTCCCTACGTCACCACATTCACGCGCATCCCTTGGCTGCACACACAGAGAGGACTGCCCCTTTATGCCGCTCTCTCTCCTCATTGGATAAAGGTTGTAGGATACAAGGAAAGTTTTCTCCTCGGCTTACAGCAGAGCAGAGTGACTGACAGACCCGTGTTTCAGACCAAACACTCTATAGAAGTGATTGCTGTCGGAAGATATAACTATTTAAGACTTATATTAACACAAACATTCCGCTTACTTCTGCTTTAACTTTGCAACTTTTATTTATTTTTGATTTATTCCTTTTATTTATTGTATCATTATTATTATTTTTTGTCTCTCTCCCCCATTGTTTATTTTGCTTTCACCCTTCTTTCTTTTTTCTAGCTTTATTCAGTCATTCCCGTTTAACCTCAGCCCAATCCCCAGCACATACTGTACTCTTCAATGCTCATATAGGCACACACAGAACAACACACACACATACTCACATCTCATATGCACCTTCCACCACCGCTAACATCATCGCCCTTGTCTTTGTTATCTTGTCAATCCTTGTAATAAGTTGTTTTCTATGTACATTATGTTCGTGTTTTTTCCTCACTCGCCTAATTAAAAAAAAGAAAAACTTTTCAACTTTTGCTCCTCAGCAGACACAGTGATCTATAAATATCCAAATCTGTTGATAATCCCTCCAGTGACAGACAGGTTTTTTTTGTCAGTAATCAATGACTCGTTGCTGTTGGCGACGTCCATTATCTCTTTGTTTCTGCTGTTATAGAAACTTTCCCACCTGTGATATTGCTCATCTTTCATTATTGGAGCAGAGCCACTGAGTCTCTGTCCCGTTCCCTGAGGCAGCTGCATCCAGTCTGACCTGCTAGACTGAAGACTCTGCAGTCTGACATGCTCTTTTTTCTTTTTCTTTTAATGAACAGACAAACACGTACTAATTCTAATAATTACATAAAGGTTTCAGTCAGGGGATGCATTTTCATAAATATATGCACTATAGGTACGACAACAAATAGGCTACATGAGTTACAATTAAACACATCATTTGTTACAGTATATATCTCACCCATTTCTCCCATCTTTTTTCAAAAACAAAAACTTGATGTCTAATTCTCATTGTTATTTTCTATACAGTATATCTCATTAACCAGATCCTTCCATTTAGAATTACTTAAATTGTCATCTTTTACAGTAACCAGTTTCTTGTAATTTGTTTAATTAGTGCTACTCTTATTATTATAAAAACAAATAGCCTACACAGTATATCATTCTTCTCGATGTTTTCTGGTAGTTTCCGTTCCCTGAGGCAGCTGCATCCAGCCTGACTGACCTGCTAGGCTGAACAAGACTCTGCAGTCTGACATGCTCACTGCTGCTGACTGTATGTGAGTCGGTTTAGTTATGTTCACATTAAAAATACATGACTCTGCATGGTCTAACTCTACCTCCATGTGTTGCCTCTCTCCCTCTCTCTCTGTCTTTCTGTTTGTGTGTGTGTGTGTGTGTGCCCCTCTCTGGTTTACACTCAGCTCAGCACACCTGAGATCCATGATTCGACCATCCCAGCAATATTTCAGCTTCTTCCTTATTATTTCTAACACCACTCTTGTGCCTCAGGATCATTCATCTCATGTCCGTCTGGTCTGCCTCAGCTCTGGTTCAGCCCTGTCCTTCCCCTCCGTCGAATCAGACTGAGTCACTCACCTCCTGCCTGCCTCTCTGCCACCTCTTCAGCCCAGAAACCTCCTGAACCGATCCACCGTTCCTCACCTGCCAGACCCCCACAGTCCTCGTCCAGTCCAAGCCAAGCTAACGTCTCTTCTAAATAAAATCCAGTCCCGTCCACAGGTCTGTGGACCTGTTACACAGCGGTTTAAACATTATAACAACCATATAAACAAACTGATGATGAAAAAAAAGCAAGAGTAGGTAACCAAATCAACTGTTTTACAGGAGCAAAAACCAGATAATGTTTTATTATGTTTATTGCATAATTTATTTGGTTAAGACAACATCAATGTTTCCACAGCTCTTGACACACAAATATTTTTTGATCTGCAACTGTTACGCCCCATTGCCACACAGATACTACAGACAAACTACAGGGGTACAACGTGGGTGACTAACAAATAACAGTATCATACAAACAAGACTTCAAATAGGCAAACAGAGAGGAGACAAGAACAAAACAAGACAAATATATATACATATGATAATAGTAATAATGAAAGAAAAAGTATATATAATGAAGAAATAAATAAAAATAGAACGCAAAAATAAAGAATAAAAGGTAGGTAAAGGTTTTTTTTTCTCTTGTGAGAGTGTGCATGTATGTGTGCATGTGCATGTATGTGTGTGTGTGTGCACATGTGTGAGTGACTTCTTGTGTAAGATTGCAGAGAAAGTGCAGAGGGAATGAGAGAATGTGATGGAAGTATGAGAAGGAGGTGGAGGCAGGGCCGGGGGAAAGAGTAAAATAGTCTCGTAAGTAAAAATAGGGAGTAATATCGTTTTAGACGAGCACAACAGCATTGTGTAGCAGTGTGTATTCTCTTCAGTCAGCCATACTGCTTCTTTTTCAACACGGAAACAGACATCAACAATCAATCGCTGTGCCACACAGACTTGATAGAGAAAATAAAAACAATTGAAGTTCCAAAAATAACTTATACAAGTGAATCTTGATCAAAGGTAAGTAAAAGGTTGTAAACAAAAAGTGATATAAAATAAACTATTTTTTTTTTCAGTGTTGTTACTGATCTGCTGTTGTTTTCCATACCCGCCAGGTAAAAGCAGTTGAACACAGAATGGATGATCAATCATCATTTTAACCTTTTTAACTCAAGACACATGAAAATAATTAATTATTATTCCTTTTGATCACTCTTTCTAATGAATTGGTATATTATGAAAATCATGAACTATCTTTTTAATCAGGTCTTTATTACAGTATTTTCAGCCATAAGCTCCTACTTAAACATAACCTTTTATCATGTTCAATATTATAACCATGACACACTCTTTTTAATCACATCTTGCCATGAATTATTATTATTCTCAGCCATTAGGCTCCTGCTTAAACTTAACTTTTCTATCATGCTCAATATTATAACCATGACACAACACTATTCAGTCTCAGGCCAGCTAGTTGGTATCACATATGTTCCCATTAATTATGTAACCAGTGGAATAAGAGTGTGGTGACACTCACTTTAATAACATGTGTGACTGTGATAGGTTAACAGCTCTCCTGTCACTTTTTAATGAAGTTTCAGACCTACATGCACAAGACAAACATGTTTTTTTTTTTTAAACTCATATTCCCTGTGTTCTCATGAGGACTCATTCATATTGCATTGTCTGTTGTCTGTTTGTATAAAGCGTCTAACCTATTCCTACTTAGGCTACTGACAGAATCTCGAGTCCGGCATGAGACAGTTTTTGTGTGGCAGCGACTCTCAGGCTTCGGTCGGTGTAAAAGGTGCGTGTTACTGCCTCTTTGCACATCCAGGGGTAGCGTTAGTGACAGCTGGCTTATCCCCAGAGGAACAGCAGTATACCATAAGCTCTCTGTCTCTGCCTTCCTCGGCTGCAGATAGAGAGTTTTTTTTTTTTCTTCTTTTTGCACCTGGTGGAATCTTGCTTCGGTATGGGACAAAGGTGATTCCTTACTTTGCTCTTTGTATTTTGCTTCATTTTCATTAGATACATCAGTATGGAGTCAGGTTTTTCTTTGCCTATGCATCCATAGTAAAACTGGATGTTGTACCAGACCTTGTTCAGTAAATCATTTTGGATTGTCTTGACTTTGTGTTGCAGAATATGTTAAGATGCTGTTCTTCAGGTGAAATCAAGTTGTTCTTATGATCTCTCTCTTTTTTTTTATTTTTACAACACAGTTGAACATGCTGTTGGCTGATATGACTTCTGGGTCCTGCCTTTAATTCCACAAACGGCTAACTGGAGGCTCATTGATATAACCAGCTTGAAGCTCAACATACTGTAGTAGCTGCTGATGTGATGTGTTTGAGGTCCCCTTTTGATGTCTGGATGAATCCATAAAACTCCCTCAAGTCTCTCCTCGGTTTTTAGCGGACTGAATGTCAATGCCTATAATACATTTCTGACACTTAGCCAAGTCAAAAAAGAAGTTCAAAGTCCATGTTATAGCTTCTTTTTTCCCCCTCTTCTTTAACTTTTTCAAGGTCGACTCATGTCATATATAAGCACAGCTGGAGGTGTGCATGGGACTATCAAAGCCAACAGGAACGTCCATTGGTCATTAAAAAAGGTGGCAAATGGCAGAAATGTGTGATTATTTGGGATTTACATCTTTAAAATTATTAAATTAGAAAGTCATTACATGTCATCAACCATTGTTACTCATACAGTACACACTGCAATTGGTCCGGTGTTGTGGAGAGAGCATGTGCCAAATGTGCGGTCAGATATTCAGACTAAATGTGGATTAGGACTGAGAGTCATAAAGCTAACATCATTTGCAAGTCTAATGGTTAGCACTCCTGCAGAATCTCCTACTGCAGTCTTTGTTGAATTTAAATAACCCACTTAAGATTATGACGTGTGTGGACAGTGATTGATGCACACTCCACCACACCACACTGGAAGACTCTGAGGTCTTTATACTGTGTGTTTCTGGTCTGGAACAGTTACATGTAGTATATAATGAGTTGGATCTGCATTATCAAAGAGAAGTGTGTGTAATTTATTTACCTGTAAATGTTGTGAGCCACTAACTCACACTGTCCCAAGGTTAATTAGTGCAAATCATCTCCCAACACAGGAAATGAACTTGCTGGAAATCCCACCTCTGTCTGAACACCGGTGTTTATCCCCCTTCATCCATCTGGAGACCTTGAAATAGAGCTGCAGTCTTCTCTTCTCTTACCTGTGTTGCTTACTCTTCTCAAACACACAGTGCAGCACACAGGAGAGGAGAGGAGAGGGGAGGGGAGGAGAGGAGAGGAGAGGAGAGGAGAGGGGAGGCAGAGCTTCAGGTATATCTATAATTTACCCGACAAAAAAAAAATTTGGTCTATTTTTAGTCCGGTGCTACACTTCAGCCTCACGTGAGGATAGTTAATTAAGTGTCTGTCCTTTTCCCATCTCTGTTTTTAAATGAGTGTGACGACTGTGCGTGTTTAAGCGGGCACTAATGTCTGCACTGCACCTCCTCTCTTTTTTTACTCTAGTCTTTCTCTTTTTGTTTCTTTCTGCCATTTTACAGTGTAGGCTAATATTATTTACACCGGATAACCCTAACCCTCGTTTATACACATAACGACCATGAACGCTTTAAGTTCTTGAAACTATTTTATTCATATGGATTGTGCCAATGTGTCACAGAAATGAATCCGACTCTCAGTGAGGGTGTGTGTGTGTGTGTGTGTGTGTGTGAATGAATGAAGTGATGTGTCCTTGCCCTGGGGTGATGGAGAAAGATGTGCAAGGACACTACAGCATATTTGTCTCGCAGCCATTCACAGCCAAGACTGCAGTTAGTTATGTCTAGATAGAAAGAAGACAGAAAAATAGTGTGTTGGGAGGCAACACAAATTCTGTGGACAAATATGGAAAAATTTGGTGTGCTTTTTTTATCTGCTATGGTTTCAGTGATAGTGATGTGGATTTGGATTGGGAGTAACGTCCCGTTATGAAATGTGGTCTCTGCCAAGGTAGACCTCACTGTGTGTATTTGGGATTTACCAGCCCTGTTTAATTGTTTGACTATGTGAAGGTGTAGGATGCTGTATCAATGTATTATGAGGGGAAGCTATGGTGCTCATTTTGATATGTCTTTGCATTTTTAAGGTATTTATTTACAAGAGCCTTTTCATTTTTATTATATATTTACTTAACCAATTGTGTTTTTCCTCTTTTCTTTTTTTTGCTTTGAGGGGAGGTGGGTGGGGGGTGGATATGAGTTTGAGAATGTTTGGGGGATGATAAACTGTGGAGGCGGGGAAGGTATTTATTTCTTGAATGAATTTGGAGCTGTATAAGATACTCCCTGTCCTCAACTTGTTCTGTCACTTTTGTTTTCTCTTTGAAACTAAATGTATACCTCCATCAAAAAAAAAAACTCTCAATAAAAAGATATTATATGTGTCGGGAGGCAACAGCTAACTAACATTTATTATTATCATTTTAATTTTTCGTTTTTGTCCCTTTCTAAAGGAATCAGCATCTGATAGGAATAAATAGAAGTTGCTATTTTATGTTAACAGTCATTTTACAGTAAATTTAAGAGCAGACAATACAGTGTTGTCAATGAAGCCCCCAACGTCACCGTCAGGCTCAGTCAATGCCAAACAGCTCTATTTAATTAATATTCTTCAGTGTCTTTGAATAAAGGGAAAAAACTGACACAAAGGTAGGCTATAAAATATATGAACAACTGTTTGCTTGAGGTTCTGGATATATAGTCACTATACTATTAATGTGTGTTAACAGCTTTGTACAGACACACGATTGAGTAAAGCTCTTCCTGAAAGGAGGTGTGATACTGTACTTTATTTATCAATAGCTGCATTCCTCCAGTGGACACCTGGTAGAAAATGATTTACATGATAACTGGTATAATACAAACATGTATTCATAGGAGAAGTTATAATTACAAATATTGTGTTTGACAATCACGACATGCTCAGCCTGAATATTACAGGGTTTATTGGTCCAAAATAAAGACATGAATAAATAAATGCTCTGATCACAGGGCGTTGTGTTCTCCAGTTGGCCACGTACCTTCATTTTTTTTTTCTTGTCTTGTTCCCCAGCAGTCAACTTTGAACATGAACTGGTTGTACTTCACTGTTTGCCGCTCTCTACTTAGCTTTAATTAGGTCATGATAATAAGTTGCAAACTCCCAGTGCGTGTTTCTCTTTTTCACAAGAAGACCTTCATGAATAATTGGTAGTGGGGGGTAGGGAGGGGGCCAAGGCATTTGAAGTTGTCCATTTCATAACCCAGAGACAATAATGTAAGCTGAGGAGCAAAGATAGTCCCTGTCTGCAGTAATACAACATCTGATGTCTGAAGATGGGACGTCATCTGAAGACAAATTCACATATTCACTGACTGAACCAAATATGTGTCTAGTCTGGACAAGACGGGAAATATAGACATATGAAATATATACAGAGAGATGTATGTATATAAAATCATGCTCTATGGCACCTCTATTCTAATGATAACATGAATGATGATGATAATAATGATAAAATTGTTATAACGTCTCTATAAATCATTATTACTTGTATCAATCAATCAATCAGGCTTTATTTATATAGCACTTTTCATGCTCAAAGTGCTTCACATGATAAAAACAAGCAACATAGGGAACACATATTGGGAGACACACATACATTCGCATACACATACGCATTCACACAATAATTTTAGCACATTGGACTTTAGACACATCGGGGAAATGCTATCTTGCACTCAATCATTTGCAATGGGGAAAACACCAGATAAAATGAAGTAAAATAGATAAAATGAGAAGACGAGAAAGACACTAGATAAAATGAAGTAAAAATAGACAGGTGTAGTAGGATAAAATAGAATAAAAATGGATGAATTAAAATAGAATAAAAAAGATAATAATAATACATAAATAAGAAATAAAATAAATTAAATTAATGTTTTATAACAATAAAAATAATAAGAATCAGTTAAAAGCAAGGCTAAAAAAACAACTTACTATCACGAACATCTTTGTGTTTGGTTTGGCTTCAAAAATTGCTCACATCATCATCATCATGGCGTCTTACCCAACATCACACGCTTGTTTGTCTCTGATAACACATCCCAGTGCTGCTGCTCAAATCACAGGGTGCTGATCCTCCTAACACACACACACACACACACACACACACACACACACACACACACACACACACACACACACACACACACACACACACACACACACACACACACACACACAACAGGCCCTTATTCCACTGCAGTGAGGCCACACTCATCATAGTTATTTTGTAATAAGGTGGTGTCTTTTCTGTCTGTATGTGTTTACACGACATCTCTATAATAAACGTCTTTCTTTCCCTAATATACAGTACCTTCAGTTTTCTGGACGCATTCGGCTTTGTGTGTTGTATTTGGCTTTGCTGTGTCTATAAAGTTGTTACATTACAGGCATTAAACAGAAAAAAAACACTATACAGTGTCATCATTATGATACTGGAGTAGTGACACACAGGGGACTGTATAATGAAAGCCTTATTAAGAGGGGAAATAGGGTGGTCAAACATAAAGGACATTCCTTCCCTTGAAGACATTTTTGCCTTTAGTATCGAACCATCTGGGGACTGGAGGAAGATTTGCATCTGACTGTGACATGATACAGCTTTTCAAATGACAGAACTGGAGGCTGTAGCTACACATGGACGAGCGTATAAAAAGTGGTGAAAGCTCTTGAGTCATCTCGTAGTTCAGTGGAGAGCTGTGGTTACCCCGCAAGTTGCTTCATTATAATGAGCGACTTGGAGCACTTCTGGGAGGGAAGAAGGGATGGAGGGAAGGAGGGAGGGAGGGAGGGGGGAAGTGCCGAGCGCTTTGTATGGACGGTCGACATGAAAGCAACATAAAAGAGGCACAAGTGTTGTGCACAGCAAAACAGTCTGAATGGATTTCAGTCAGTGGGTGTAAAAATAACGTTACGCCAGATTTCACACCCATCAGACTAAATGTAACACTTGTTGTTTTGAACAGACGCCCTCGAGCCACATCAGCACTCAGACCGGACAAACAACACAACACTTGTCAAGATAAAATAATCATTTCTGACAATTCAACACTTATTAACACTGAGGAATTTGAGGTGAACAGAGAGAGAGTCATTCAATACACAGATGTCACCCCACAAAAAGAAAATCTCAGATGCTTCCTTGTCATGATTCAGGCCTTAAAGGGACAGTATGTATCTTATTTGGCTTTTTATTAGCAAAAAAAAATATTGCTTTCATAAATACTGAAGTCTAATCACAACCGCATACAAATGAAAACTGTCTTGTAGCTTAGAATGAGTTGTTAAAGGGATAGGTCACCCAAAATTAAAATTGCACTCATTATCTATTCACCCTCATGTCGACTAAGGGCTGGGAGAAGTTTCAGAGTCCTCCGTGGCTTCTCTGAGTTAAAGGGGGTCTCGACGTAGCAGTGCATGTCCATATGACGGTTGCAAATGGATACCACTTTTCTTCTTAACAAAAAGACACACCAAGAAACATCCAAATACCTCCATGCTGCTCGTATGTAATGTCCGTCTTGTATTGAAGCCCCGAAAAGTGAAATTGTCCCGAAAAAAATTAAATAAGTCTATTTAATAAGTAAATTTGGACGAACCAGGAAGAGGAGCTTCGAGAAGTTTCCGCTACAAACAAGCTTGAAAAATAGACTTATTACATTTTTTTCAGAACAATTTTGCATTTCGGGGCTTCAATACAAGACGGACATTACATACGAGCAGCATGGAGGTATTTGGCTGTTTTTTGGTGTGTCTTTTTGTTATGAAGACAGTTGGTATCCATTTGCAACCGTTATATTGACATGCACTGCTATGCCGAGACCCCCTGTAACTCAGAGAAGCCACGGAGGACTCTGAAACTTCTCCCAGCCCTTAGTCCACATGAGGGTGAGTAGATAATGAGTGAAATTTGAATTTTGGGTGAACTATCCCTTTAACCACAGGTAGCCAATACTAAGGAAAAGGAAACAAGTTTCTTTGCACATTTTAATACTTTTTTTTTTTGGCTGGTCCTTAGAGGAGGGAGAGTAGGGGGGTAAACCTCGGAGTGGACCTCGGAGTGCATTTGGGAAGACTTGTAGAGTTCGTCTTAAGTGCACCACACTACCCTTTAACCATTTGACGTGCATCAATGGACTCAGCCGCAGCGCACACAAAACCAAATGGACAAAGGAAGTCGTCCATTTGGTGTCACTTTGCATATGCTGGGGCTGTAATGGCACATCAACCTGGAGTGACATACAGTACATCTAGATGCTGACAGTGTTTTTAACTCTCATGAATAATGGAGGATTACAAGAAGAGCTTGTGGTTGATAATAACATGTTTAAACAATTAATCAATGTGACATGTTCTGGTTGTTGAAAGCCAGCTGCAAAAAAAAAAGAGCAAATGTCTCAGAGTGGACACAGCGTTGACGTGATTCTGTATGATATTATAGGCAATTTGAGATCTAAAGGAAAGTCGTCGGCATCCTTAAAGCCGCTCCAAACAATAGTGCAAATGAAGTGGAGAAAAAAGGGCATTGTTGAATGTGACGATAATGGCCTCAGCCTTCATTGAGCCATGAAGAATCCCTGAGCAAGTAGAAACACAAGGGTTGGTGTACCCTTGATACATTTTTAATGAGACTGTCTTTGTTCTACTCCCTGCTATTTCAGGAGGATTTTCAGTCAACAGACATTTGATCATGTACACACCCTTAGTCTTTATTATTTGCCACAAAACAGTCGGTGGCTGGTGATATTTCCACTGCTGAGCCCTGTTTATGTCTGTCACTTCAAGATTAATGGTATAAATGCAGATCAGGCTATAGGACAGAATTTAAACTAGAAAAATCCACTCTATGGCAAAAAAAAGCACTGTCCTACAATAAAAAACTACAACACTTGCCCTTTTAATAGAGATACCTGTACACCATGCAGGTTTAATGAGCCAATCAAACAGCAACAACATCCAGCTTCAGTTTATGTTCAAACAAATATGAGAATTAGGGGGAAAGAAAAGTGTGATCCCATTGGCTTTGACATTGGCGGGGTTGTCAGTGTTGGATGAACTGGTTTCTGAAATTGATCTCCTGGGAGTTTCGCACACAAAGTTTTTTTTTATTTTTTTACTCAGAATGGAGACAGAAACCAAAACCATCCAGTGAACAGCAGCAGCTTCTGTGGACGGGAACACCTTGTTAATGAGACACAACTCAGAAAACGACTCTTTGCAACTTTTCTCTGGCAGATTTTCTTTAAGGACCTTCAAGCTCATGCTGTTCCCCATGTTACTAATGGTGATATTTATGATTAAATACAGCGGCGGGTAAAATTACTAGTCTATCTTTTATAGCTATATCATTCATATGCATTCCCTTAGATCCAATTTAAAGGGTAAATCCACACTTCCTCTAACAATGATAAGCCAGCAGGGTTTCAATGAAGCTGTCAAAGGACGAGCACCTGCTGTGGCACTGATTAGGATGCACCCACCAATGGGATTCATTACAGATTTAAGCTTTAATGATAGTTTCAATCATTGTCACCCATATCATATAAACAATCTAAAAAAAATAGGGAAATCACATTATTTTGTAGTGATTACTCTCAATTAGATCCCGGAGATATCAGGCTCTGTTTTAATGATCCAAAGCAAATGGTCTGAAGAGATCGTTTTCACCAGCCCAGAGTTTGTTTATGCATCATAGTGTGAACCATAGTTACTGTTGTTTTGTTGTCAGGCGACCAAGGCTGCAGTGACAGGGGAAAATAGAAATGTGAAGGGGTATAAAGACCAATTATAGGTCCATGTCAGGTGGAGGTCATGGTGGACAGAGGGGTCAAGTAAACACATTATCACAGATAAAGATTTATGTTGTTTTCAATGGTCTGGGAAAATACTGAGGAAGTACATATTCTAACCCAAATCACAACTGTTTCCTATCCATAATAACAAAGTCATTTTTGTTCCCAAACCTAATCAAGGTGTGACGGAATTGATTGTTTAGTTGTGTTTATCATGGTAACCATGACAGCCAAAGTCCAAGGGTCAAGGGCTGCTAGAAAGAACAACCCATAGGTTGGAAGTCATGTTGGGTCATTGCACTGTGGTGCAGTGGTTAGTGCTCTTTCCTCTCAGCAAGAATTGCTCTATTGACCATATTGACCACAGCGTCGCCATCTTTCCTTAGGCTACGTCTTCACTCGGGGTGGGTAAACAAACTGCTGCGTCCCTGGCTTTCATCGCTTCCCGGTTGATACAGATTTAAGGAAGGCATGGATTATTAACGTCCAAAGGGACATCGGGCCATATTTCAACGTAAAACGACATTTGGGTTAAACTGATTTCAATTAAGTTAGCCGTTATTAGCTGCAACTGCTAAAGTTAACGTTAACGTTACATGACGGCGTTGAATCTTCCCACCCCAAGTGACGACGTACAGTAAGCAAAGATGGGGATGCTGTGAATATGGCTAATAGGTTCAATTCCCTGGTTCCTTGACAACAGTTTGTAGCTATGTTCTCTCCCTGTACCAGTGTAAGTTCTTGATGGGTTCTCCAGCTTCCCTCCTGCAGTCCAAAGACGCCCATTTGTTTTAATGGTGACTTTAAAAACTACCTGTAGGTGTGAATTTGAGTGTGTGTGTGTATGTGTTGTTGCCCTATGTTCTATATGTTGGCCTTGTGATTGGCCTTTGTCAGCTGGGATTGGCTCCAGCATAGATAAGCAGTGAAGACAATGGATGGATGGATGGATGGATGGATGGATGGACTTACTGGGTTGATCTGAAAGTGCTAAAAGTTTGTTCTGTTTTGGGGACATCCAATAAACCAATTCATTGCACCATCTGCCATTCCCTTCAAAAGTCGAACACCATTCGGTTGATCATATTGTCATTGATCACATCGGGTCACACCGATCAATGATTCCCAGCCCTGATCGGTGAGCACAGCCCTGGCTCAGCAGCTTTGTGTGCCTGAGGGGGCTGAGTGAAGTAGCTAATGGCAGATACAGTATCACAGCAGAAGAAATATTTTATGAGAAGAGAAGAATGAATCTTCAGTTCCTCATGAAACGTTGGACAAATTGAGGTGAAGCATGGGAACACTGTGGAGGATTTACCAGGAGGTAACAGTGCAACAGACAACACATCACAATGAAGCTCTGACCATCTTAGGCTGTTTTGTAATTTTCCATCTGACTCACACAGAGCTTATGTTGGCACGTGTTACTCTTCTTGACAATGTAGCTATGTGTCCATAAAACAACTAAAATACTTGGCCACTAACTTACAAACTGTTTTTTGTTGGTATTGTGGCCTGTGCTTTAGTGTAAATGTTAGGCTAATTAAGTAAACTCAAGAAGTAGTTCATCATATTGTGAACCAAATATTTTGTCTTTCTTTGACAGTTATAGTGTTTCTGTGCTTACTGGGCAGGTTGCTGTGTTGTGCTCATTAGCAATGGATTTGAAAAAGGTGAGAGGTGAAGTGCAGGTGTCACCAATGGGACTGTTGCTGGCCACTGGGAGCTGCCATTGAGTTTCTTGTTTTGACACACCTTTTTCTTCTTTGGTTAATCATGTGATCATCCTACTGGCCTATTGTCTCACAGTATTTAAACCCTGTTTCCTGCATTGTCCTCTGGTTTGGAC